>NC_084550.2:57570000-57657500 GCF_033978685.3 Nerophis lumbriciformis | reverse complement strand
TATGTTGTGTTATGGTGCGGATGTTCTCCCGAAATGTGTTTGTCATTCTTGTTTGGTGTGGGTTCACAGTGTGGCGCATATTTGTAACAGTGTTAAACTTGTTTATACGGCCTCCCTCAGTGTGACCTGTATGGCTTGCATGCACTTGTGTGTGTGTAAAGGCCGCGTATATTATGTGACTGGGCCGGCACGCTGTTTGTATGGAGGGAAAGCGGACGTGACGACAGGTTATAGAGGACGTTGAAGGCAGTGCCTTTAAGGCACACCCCCAATAATGTTGTCCGGGTGGAAAACGGGAGAATGATTGCCCTGGGAGATTTGCAGGAGGGGCACTGAAATTTGTGAGTCTCCCGGGAAAATCGGGAAGGATGGCAAGTATGAGTATTAACGGTGAATGCGGTGTAACAGCGGCAACGCTGCTGTATAATACCGGCGGGCCATCTCTAATGTTAATTTGATATTACCTCAAGGGCCACGTGAAATTACACGGGCCAGAGTTTGACACCCATGCAATAAATAGTGCGTGTCTGCAGACCCAGAAATAACTCCAACATTATTAAAGATGTGCTATTTGGATTTAAACTGTATGAAAATAAATTTGAAAAATAATGTCACCTTTGCAACCTCATTATACTGTTTTATATTCATAAACGTAAGTTTCTCAATACACGACCTGTTTTTTAATAATTAGAACTTTACTTTAAAACGCTTTCTACCTCTAACAACCAAAAAGCTGTGAAAACTATGATGCTGTGCTCCGAATTTGGATTATTTACGGAACTTGTGTGAGCCTATGGCTTTACACTTTGTTACATATATATACCGGTACAGGTATATTTTGCATTCTATGTTAGTTACTTTATTGAGTTTACAACCCCCTGGCGCTGTTTTGTACTGTTTCTGTACTTGTTTTGTTCATTTTTATTTGCATGTTGCATATCATGAATAAAGGTTTATAAAAATGAACAAAAATTTAAAAAATAACTCCAATATTTCACCGTGATAATGCTCGTAGTCCTCATTTGCGCCATATTTTATTCACCCAGGAATGTAGTTTGCCCCTTAACCTTTATGAGCTACGACGTAAAATAAATATGTCAACAGAAGCACGGCGGCCATTTTTACCGTAAACGTGTGTAAACTGCGCATGCCGAAATAGCTCAGTTGGGAGAGCGTTAGACTGAAGATCTAAAGGTCCCTGGTTCGATCCCGGGTTTCGGCATAAGGGTGAACTTACATTTTTATCCACATTTGTTTAGTAAGACGACAGTTTTTTTTACTAACTCCATATTGAAAGTAAATTGCAACCATTTTTACGTTGCGTCTTGTGTATAATCATTTGTGTATCGCTGTTGTGCGATCACTGCCTTGCTTGGTTAAATTGCTACAATAGAGTACTAGATTTTCAATGATTTTTAAAAGTATTTTAATTAAACCTACTTTTTTTTTGTTTCTTACAGTACATGCTCGTCATAAAAAGAAACTAATTTCCAACCCCAAAGTTATCATTTGTTGTTGGCAGCAGCATAGAAAAACGTACATAGAGTCACCACCAGGGGGCGACCTTGTCCAACAGTTTCTCCTTCTGAGTTTGGCAACAACACAGTTCATGTGAGGACAACACGTCATTTTAAAAGACACTTTATTGGAAAGATTGGACACCAAAAACACAGCTGTAACTTCAAGTAAACTCTTCTTATAAAAAAGTCAATGTTATTTCAGGAAATATGACAACTTTAAACGTTTCACACAAATTCAACACAATTCAGGAGCTACGATTTCGATTAAAAGTCGATTCTTGGTGCATCTTTAATTCATGTATATTGAGTCAGCTTTAGATTTTTTTCCGTTTCACATAATAAGCAACTTTTAAAAACATTTCATTTGTAATAAGAAACAGTTTGATTAATTCTCGTAACATTTATTAAATAATGGAAATGTGTGCAAAACTGAAACATATAACAAAGGAGCTGGTTGGATTTCTCTATGACAGACCTGGGAAAATTAAGGCCCTGGGGCCACGTGCGGCCCGTTGAGCTTTTCAATCTGGCCCGTTGGACATTCCAAAATAATTTTTTTAGATCTTTAAGGTGGAAACTGTAGCTGCCATTATGATGTGCAGTGATGTATACAAATTACCGTAAGTCTTGAACTATATAAAGTATTTCAATGGCTGGAATCTGCGCTTTTTTTATGATATAGTAGTTACTATGGTAATCTAATTAGTTACTATGGTAATCTAAGTCACAGCAGCTCAGACGAGGCACCAAGCAGTGTGGGTTGAGAACGTGTCCACAGAGTGTTTCCAGAGCCTGAAATGCAGGTGTCAGGGACAGACGCGGAAGGACATTTTTACAGTAAAGTTCTAAAGCTTAGTGATATATCAGATTGTAAGTCGTTTTTTTGGGGTTTTTTTACCCTTTGTGTTCCTATTTCGCTGTGTTTGTTGCAGTTTTGTTGCGTTTCGCTTAAGTGTAAAATATGTTGATCGAGAGGGGTTGTGACGTTCATATGTTGTCAAAATTCAGTGTTTTATCGGTCATAGTCCATCCATCCATTTTCTACCGCTTATTCCCTTCGGGGTCGCGGGGGCGCTGGAGCCTATCTCAGCTACAATCGGGCGGAAGGCGGTGTACACCCTGGACAAGTCGCCACCTCATCACAGGGCCAACACAGATAGACAGACAACATTCACACTCACATTCACACACTAGGGACCATTTAGTGTTGCCAATCAACCTATCCCCAGGTGCATGTCTTTGTGTCATAGTTAATATTGTAAATCCCACATTCTTTATTTTCATATACATTCTGGGTGTCTCATTCAGTTAAAAAAAACCCCGTAAAATTCCATTCAGTTTTTTTTAAAGAGGTCTGTCATAATGTGTAAAATATGTTTTTAACATTCAATCAGACATTATTGTGAGGTTTTGTATTATTGTTCCCAAAAAATCAGATATACCGGCCCCCAGACACATTTTTTTCTCTAAATTTGGACCCCCGTGTGAAAATAATTGCCCAGGCCTGCTCTATGAGATGGCTTGTTGTAGTCATTTTTTTTAAAATTATTTACAATAAATGAATCGATTATTGACATTTACTAATCGATTTTAGAATCGTCCATGTCCAAATTGCAATGCATCTAAAAATCGATTATTTCCCCCTCCCTCTACGCTTTACTCAATTTCATTTCAAAGAAATTTCAAAGAAATGAAATAATGCATTCCCGTGAAGATCTTCAGTTATTAGTCCATCAGTCACATGTTCGAGGTTAATGCAATAAAAATGGGACTTTGACTTGACACATCTGCTCTATATGGTGTGATATGATAGCACAACTTGTTTAGAAAGGTGGGGCCCTCTCCAAACTTTATGGAAAATGACATAACTTGACAAAATAAATCTATCTGTTATGGTTTAATCACTGCAATGCTACATTTCATAATGAAAGTTACCTCTTGAATTTCCCCTTGAAGACATGAACGTGCATAGCTCAGTAGGACTACAGCCTGTTATACAAAGTTTAAAGTGACTCTTTTGATGCTTCTTCTTTATATATTATATATATAAAAATAATAATAATATTCTAAAGTAAGTCTACCTAAAAGGTCCACTTTTGACACCGGATCTTTTAAAGTTCAGGTTAAAATACTGAGCTGAAAATGTGATGTACACAAGCCCTAAGCTGTCTAACTACTATACCATTTGGGAGAATATTATATTATATATCCTACCTAGTAAGTGCAGTTCCACAAAGTACAACAACAATAATAAACATGCTGTTATTTTAACCTTTCAAAACCACAAGGCTTCTCTGTACAGGAAGAAGCGTGTGTGTGTTTGTGTACATCCATCTAACCCATTTTATAAAAACAAACCACAAGCACTAAAATGGAGCAAATGTGGATAACAAGCTGCTGGGGGATAGCATATCGAATAAGAATGATTTCGTAAAACAAAACACTAATGTTACAAACTTCTAATAAAATAATAATCATGTCCATGTAAACAACTGTTATAGGCTGTTGAAGTTATTTTTTAGCGTGTTTAACTAAGCAAGTATTAACAGTTATTTTAGTACAAGTAAACATTAAAATGAACAAACTTAACAAAGATGAAGATGTGTGGTGTAATTTGTGTCGCATATTCTAAGTCTAATCACCTGTCGCTCTGTTAAAAGGCAGAAGCCGGGAGGAGAGAGTTTTTGGAGCTGGAGCAAGAGCGAGAGCGAGCCTGAAACGGACTAAAACAATTGTTGGAAAGCAAGAAACAGGCTTTATTGAAAAATAAAAACTGTATTGTGAACCTGAACCGGGCTGTCATGTCAGTGCTTGGTGGTTCGAAGAACCCCCTGGAGGGTAACTTCCACGATTTGCAAATTTTTCAATAAAGCCTGTTTCTTGCTTTCCAGCAATTGTTTTTGTCCGTCTCAGGCTTGCTCTCGCTCTTGCACCAGCTCCAACAGCTCTCTCCTCCCGGCTGCTGCATTTTAACGGAGCGGCAGGTGATTAGATAACCAGGCCCAGGTGGACCATCTACGCAGCTGTCACTGATCTTGAAGCCGGTCCTGGCGCACCCCGCTTTGCTGCAGGTCCGCAGGCCACACCCCCCTCCACAGGGTCATATTAGGATTTTTTTCTAAATTGAAAACACTATCTTGTGGTCCACATAACATGTGATGGTGGTTCTTTGGTCAAAATGTTGCATAGATTATGTTTTTATAGATAATCTTTAAGCCTCTTTCCGAGCGTCTCTTCAGGATGCACCATTTTGTGGGCGGTGTTATTTACGTGGCTCACCTTCGACAGCGTCTTCTCCCCGTCATCTTTGTTGTAGCGGTGTAGCGTGCAAGGATGGGAGTGGAAGAAGTGTCAAAAGATGGAGCTAACTGTTTTAATGACATTCAGACGTTACTTCAATCAACAACGGAGCAGCATCTTCTCAGCCGTGGCTCAATAATGCAACATCAACGCCGTAAATGTGTCCCGTGAAAAACCTCTCTAATAACTAAAGTTCCGTGGGTGAATAATGTAAACCCACTACAGTTTTAGCGCTTTGATAGCTAGTCTACTGACAGATAAAAGTAAGAACTTTACACTACTTTATATTAGAATTGGCAACAGCGGAAGATGAATGCTACATAAGAAGGTAGAGAAAAAGAAGAAAGTTATGACTACATTTTCAGGACTTATGCAGATCCCAAATACACATCAGCAGGTACCAGAAGGTAAGAAAAGTTGGTTTTGCATAATATTCTGAAACAAAGTGCCAGATAATATGTCTGCTATTGGGTGCCATTTTGCGGTCTTTATACACACACCATAATAATACCCGTATTTTTAACGCGCCGACAATCCATCAAGCGGTGGGGCTTCATAGCTTACTAAAGTTGTATTAAAAACATTTTGACAGATTTTTGAGCGCCGTGTGTAATGTTCTATATTCTCAATTCGAGAAGTCTGATAATGGCTTTTTTGCTGTTATCCGATATTGTCCAACTCTTAATTACCAATTCCGATATCAACCGATACCGATATATACAGTCGTGGAATTAACACATTATTATGCCTAATTTTGTTGTGATGCCCCGCTGGATGCATTAAACAATGTAACAAGGTTTTCCAAAATAAGTCAACTCAAGTTATGGAAAAAAAATGCCAACATGGCACTGCCATATTTATTATTGAAGTCACAAAGTGCATTCTTTTTTTTAACATGCCTCAAAACAGCTGCTTGGAATTTGGGACATGCTCTCCCTGAGAGAGCATGAGGAGGTTGAGGTGAGCGGGGTTGGCGGGGGCGGGGTTGAGGTGGGGAGGATAGCGGGGGGTGTATATTGTAGCGTCCCGGAAGAGTTAGTGCTGCAAGGGGTTCTGGGTATTTGTTCTGTTGTGTTTATGTTGTGTTACGGTGCGGATGTTCTCCCGAAAGGTGTTTGTCTTTCTTGTTTGGTGTGGGTTCACAGTGTGGTGCATATTTGTAACAGTGTTAAAGTTGTTTATACGGCCACCCTCAGTGTGACCTGTATGGCTGCTGACCAAGTATGCATTGCATTCACTTGTGTGTGTGAAAAGCCGTAGGTATTATGTGATTGGGCCGGCACGCAAAGGCAGTGCCTTTAAGGTTTAATTTTGTTGTGATGCCCCGCTGGATGCATTAAACAATGTAACAAGGTTTTCCAAAATAAATCAACTCAAGTTATGGAAAAAAATGCCAACATGGCACTGCCATATTTATTATTGAAGTCACAAAGTGCATTATTTTTTTTAACATGCCTCAAAACAGCTGCTTGGAATTTGGGACATGCTCTCCCTGAGAGAGCATGAGGAGGTTGAGGTGAGCGGGGTTGGCGGGGGCGGGGTTGAGGTGGGGGGGTTAGCGGGGGGTGTATATTGTAGCGTCCCGGAAGAGTTAGTGCTGCAAGGGGTTCTGGGTATTTGTTATGTTGTGTTTATGTTATGTTACTGTGCGGATGTTCTCCCGAAATGTGTTTGTCTTTCTTGTTTGGTGTGGGTTCACAGTGTGGCGCATATTTGTAACAGTGTTATAGTTGTTTATACGGCCACCCTCAGTGTGACCTGTATGGCTGCTGACCAAGTATGCCTTGCATTCACTTGTGTGTGTGAAAAGCCGTAGGTATTATGTGATTGGGCCGGCACGCAAAGGCAGTGCCTTTAAGGTTTATTGGCGCTCTGTCCGTGTACCACTACGTACAGCAGCGTTTTAAAAAGTCATAAATTTTACTTTTTGAAACCGATACCGATAATTTACGATATTACATTTTAAAGCATTTATCGGCCGATAATATCGGCAGCCCGATATTATCGGACATCTCTATTCTCAATGGAACAATAAAAGTTTTAATGTTGTTTACTGGCGTCATCTTGCAGCTTACATGTACCTCTTATGTATGACTGCCATCCATTGGTCACATTTATCATTACACCATGTACCAAATAAAATTGCTTCGAGGTCGGTAAGCACAACCGGAATTATGCCGTACATTCGGCGCACCGGGTTATAAGGCGTACTTTCGATTTTTGAGAAAATGAAAGGATTTTAAGTGTGCCTTATAGTTTGAAAAATACGGTAATTGTCCAGTCATGAAGACAAATTTTGGTGCCCACAGAGGGACAAAGAAAAAGCAAAATGCACACAATTCATACTGTGACGCTGGTGGAAGTGAGGTCTCACGCAGGGGGAATAGCGGCTGCATGTCAGTATCGGTTGATATCAGTAGTGCCGGACAGTATCAGCAAATGGGATACTGGTAATCGTCTGTTGAGCAGAGATATTGTGAGATTTGTGCGACTTTAGAGGCAAATTCTCCTCAATATTGCAGTTTGTACAACCTCAACATCAATAGGCATTAAATATTATAGTGTGTACATAAGTATAGCTCACCTTGCAAACTTACTAAAGAATCCCAAACCTATTTTTTTACGTGCAAAGCTTATTCAATGTCAGGTGGCCTCCTCGCTCTCATGTAAAAAGTATCTTCTGTAAAGTCTTCACCTTTGTCTCTGTCTGCTCTCACATCCAGGCCCCCTCCTTTTGTGCATGTGCGCGAAAGAGTAAAGATGCCACTCCTCGGTTTATTTATACACACCTTTTTCGAGAGAAACTTGAACCGGGTGCACCCTGAACCTGACACGTGAGGTGTTTATTCGATGTTTATGTGCATATTCGTCAAGCCGCCGCAGCCAGGTGTTCCCCAAAACATGTTTGTGAAGCGCACATTGGATCATTACTTTTAAAGTAAATACTCAAGAGGACTGGTCTCAATTGTACATAGGAATAAACGTCATTTTGTGCTGGTTTGTTGTTGTCTTATTTACAGACCGCTGATTAGAACCGTCTGCTTAAATATTACTCAGTTCCTGCGAGACAGATGGTGCTGTCCAAGTACTTTTGTCCGGCGTTACCAAGTGTTTCAGTGCCAATAGTCAGTTGTCATGTGGATGAATGAGCAGAATGTTGGTTCTGGTAAAGGTCCCGTATAATGCAAACATGACTTTTTAATGATGTTCTAACAGTAATATTTGTCCCCAGAGCCTGTTTATGATCTATTATCTCCCTCACTTGTTTGCTCTGTTTTTGAGGGAAGAGACGCTCAGTAGCTCGTTTATGAGATTTCAATAATATTCTTCCTCATGAGCATGATACTACCTCGACCCGCCCCTACACGCTTCGCTACACAGTTTAAAATAAAACCTGGAAATCTGTAAATTACCGTATTTTTCGGACTATAAGTCGCAGTTTTTTTCATAGTTTGGCCAGGGGTGCGACTTATACTCAGGAGCGACTTATGTGTGAAATTATCAACACATTACCGTAAAATATCAAATAATATTATTTAGCTCATTCACGTAAGAGACTAGACGTATAAGATTTCATGGGATTTAGCGATTAGGAGTGACAGATTGTTTATAGCATGTTCTATATGTTATAGTTATTTGAATGACTCTTACCATAATATGTTACGTTAACATACCAGTTGGTTATTTATGCCTCATATAACGTACACTTATTCAGCCTGTTGTTCACTATTCTTTATTTATTTTAAATTGCCTTTCAAATGTCTATTCTTGGTGTTGGGTTTGATCAAATAAATTTCCCCAAAAAATGCGACTTATACTCTAGTGCGACTTATATGTTTTTTTCCTTCTTTATTATGCATTTTCGGCCGGAGCGACTTATATTCCGAAAAATACGGTGCAGGGGAGGTAAAACCTGTTGGAATTGTGCCATTTGCTATCATAAGATTGGTAATAAAAGTTAGAAATAGCGTCAGATGATGTGTTTCTTCTGAGGGCTACAATATAATTTGTTTTCAAGTAAAAAAAAAATATATATATATTTTCAAGGTGTGGTGGTAGTAAAAATGCTGTGACGTTGGTGTTGGCTTTTATCAAATACATTTCCCCCAAAAATGCGACTTATACTCCAGTGCGACTTATATATGTTTTTTTCCTTCTTTGGTATGCATTTTCGGCAGGTGTGACTTATACTCCGAAAAATATGGTTTATGTCAATCAGATTCATTTTCCTCCCGTCCTACTACTTAATCTTACATTGCTGTATGTGATATATGGCATCTATTATGTTGGACTAGTGTTGTCCCGATACCAATATTTTGGTACCAGGACCAAAATTATTTACTTTTCGATACGTTTCTAAATGAAATGGACCACAAAAAATTGCATTATTGGCTTTATTTTAACAAAAAATCTTAGGGTACATTAAACATATGTTTATTATTGCAAGTTTGTCCTTAAATAAAATAGTGAACATACATGACAACTTGTCTTTTAGTAGTAAGTAAACAAACAAAGGCTCCTAATTTAGTCTGCTGACATATGCAGTAACATATTGTGTCATTTTCCGTTCTATTATTTTATCAAAATTATTAAGGACAAGTGGTAGAAAATGAATTATTAATCTACTTGTTTTATTAATCTGCTTACTTTCTCTTTTAACATGTTCTATCTACACGTCTGTTAAAATGTAATAATAACTTTTTCTTCTGTTGTTTGGATGCTTTACATTAGTTTTGGATGATACCACAAATTTGGGTATCAATCCGATACCAAGTAGTTACAGGATCATACATTGGTCATACTCAAAGTCATCATGTGTCCAGGGACGTTTTTCCTGAGTTTATAGTCATAATATACATAAAAAAACAAAACAAAGAAGATGTTGTGATGCCAAAAAATAATGATGTAATCATAGTAGTATCGACTAGATACGTTCCTGTACTTGGTATCATTACAGTGGCCGTTAGGTGTAGATCCACCCATGGCGTTTGTTTACATTTTGACGTTGGTGAGCCACGGTGTGTAGTGAAGCATGTTTAGCTATTCCTCGTCCTGCAGGGATGATACTTGTAAAAAGACGTACTTTATTTGTCGCCATGGAGGCGAGGATTAGTGATTTAGAATGGACGTTCGCCGCTAGCTAGCTAGCCATGTCTTAAAGCACCTCTTCCGGTGGGCGTTTCAGCGTTAGAACTTCAGCTTTATTGTTAGTTTTTAAGCCAAAATGCGTCCGTTCTCCCTTGGTATGGTATTTTTTTTGTATTTTTTTTTTGTTTGTATTTTGTCATAAAAAAATACATGTGTGCTTACGGACTGTATCTATATTGATATATAATGTAGGAACCAGAATATTAATAACAGAAAGAAACAACCCTTTTGTGCGAATGAGTGTAAATGGGGGAGGGAGGTTTTGTGGGTTGGTGCACTAATTGTAAGTGTATCTTGTGTTTTTTATGTTGATTTAATTAAAAAAAATATATATATATTTTTTTTAATTTATTTTTTCTAAATTTTTATTTCTTGCGCAGCCCGGTACCAATCGATCCAAGGACCGGTACCGGCAGTGACGTGCAGTGAGGTTCATGACTGGTGAGGCACTGACTTCATCACAGTCAGATTTGCAAACATATGAACCCTAAAGAGTATCATATTCACCATTTGATTGGCAGCAGTTAACAGGTTATGTTTAAAAGCTCATACCAGCATTCTTCCCTGCTTGGCACTCAGCATCAAGGGTTGGAATTGGAAGTTAAATCACCAACAATTATTCCCGGGCGCGGCGCCGCTGCTGCCCACTGCTCCCCTCACATCCCAGGGGGTGAACAAGAGGATGGGTCAAATGCAGAGGACAAATTTCACCACACCTAGTGTGTGTGTGACAATCATTGGTACTTTAACTTAACTTTAACTTTACACATACAAACTGTAGCACACAAAAAAGCACATATAATAAAAAAATTTTTATTATGGTCTTACCTTTACTTATAAGTGCGGTAACAGTGGTGTTCGTGTTGGAGGAGTTGTGAATGAATGAAATATGAAATCCGTGCTGCAGTCTGCAGGTGTACCTAATGTTGTGTCTCTGCAGTCGTTCACGGCTCCTCCGACGCGAGCAATGTTGTTTTTGCACTTTTTGGCTTCTTGTTAAGTGACTTTTTTTGGGTGGATTCGGTCTTGCACGTGGAGGGTTTGGGTGTGGGCTTTGGTTGGTGTGGCGCTCCCGTCGGGGGGTGCAGTCTGCGGCGAAGGTGCCTTAACCGGCACCAGGAGGCGGGGTTACGCGAGCCTCAGCCAGTGCGTCTTCGCAGCAGTTTTATGATCGCTCAGCACAAGAAATACTTTACACACATACAGTTGTTGACTAAATACACTGTACATTATATACCTCAGCTAACTAAACTATGGAAATGTATAATATAATTCATATAGCAATACGGTCTCACTGCACAGCAGGCCAGCAGTTAGCCGAGTCCGCAATCCATGGTGAGGCACAACTGAGTGACGTGCCTCAACTGGCTGCTGTTCACCGCACCGTCTCTTCTCAGTATTTGAACGGCAAATGTGAAAATTCAGTGATTTTGAATAAAAATAATCTAAAACTGGTGAAGTTAAATGGAAAATAACTTTATAGTATAATCACTGGATACATATAACAATTTAATTAATTTTTTTTCTTTTTACATTTTTTTTCTTTCCATGATGAGGCGGGGCCTCACCTGCCTCTAGTGACCGCACGTCACTGGGTACCGGTGGTTGAGGACCACTGCACTAAACAACAACGCAATTAAATACCTTATAACTTCTAAGGTCACAACATGAACACACTGTACTAAATATGCTTTCTTGTGGCAAATTGCCTCACCCTGTCATTTGGCAGTCATTTCCCACTGCTGACAGGTGCAACTTATTGCATTAATGTTCCATCCCATAGAAGCCAAATAGCACTATGCAACAAGTGGGACGCCTACATTTGATGTCAATAATAGCAGCTGTTCTTTCCCTCTTTAAAAGTTTTGCAATACAAAAGACCTTTTGTCTTTGTCAGCGATTTGTTCCCTCTGCTTGTCCTCTTGCAGTTAGTTACGTGTCAGCAATGGACAGAGGATGCTATAAGCACTTTGTTTTGCAGTGCACAGACGTACAATATTCGCACTTCCTGTATTTACCCAGACCCCTCCCGTGTGGGCTTCCTCTTTTTAGACGCGAGTGTGGCCGCATGTAAACTTTAGCGTGTGTTGGCTAAGCGACACGTGCTTCTCTGCAGCTGAGCTAAGAAGAAGGCCTCCGCAACCCACATACACATCGGCCCCGGCATGTCACGTGACCCTAAACCTGAGCTTGGGAGAAAAAAAGCAGGTCTTTAGCTCTCATCGCATTCAGCAGGCGCTATAATGATCTTAATTACAGGCCGGGTGCCAGGCATTAAGAGCTAGGAGTCGTTCTCTGATAAGGAGCCAATTTGGCCTCTCAGCTTAGAGTTCCTGTGTCATGATGCTAACTAATTACAATACCCATCAGAAACAAACCTTTACCTTTATCCTGCATACTAGCAGTTTCAGTTTGTACTAAGTTGTATTGTGGATTTAACAGGATTTCTACATTATTGTACACTTCATGTGTATACTAATGCACTTTTCTTTGTGTGCTTAGTCTTCACAATGAAGTTAATATAAAACTATCAATCAATCAAAGTGTATTTACTGTACATAGCCCTTAATCGCGTCAAGGTGCTTCACAAATTCACAACAGCATCCTCTGATCTAAATTCACATCCGGGCAAGGAAAATTTTAAAAAGTCTGAGCTGGGAAAAAGAAGAAACATTGAGAACACAAGTTTGTATATAAATGTGTTTATACCGTATTTTTCGGATTATAAATCGCAGTTTTTTTTTCATAGTTTGGTGCGATTTATACTCTAGAGCGACTTATGTGTGAAATTATTAACACATTACAGTAAAATATCAAATAATATTATTTATCTCATTCACGTAAGAGACTAGGTGTATATCAGCAATTGTCACACACGTCAACCAATAAAAATTTGGCGGGTGCGGGTCATGGCAGAACTGCATTGTGAAAAAAAGATGCTACCTGCTACTACTTCCGTACCTATGAAAATGTATCATTTCAACATTGCCGGTAACTTATAAAAACTGAGAAGGGCTGAACAAAAATGGCACCGAAAGGGAAATCATATACTGCAGGTTACAAGCTGGAAGTAGTGAAATACGCAACAGAAAACGGCAATCGAGCAGCGGAAAGAAAGTTTGGAGTAAGCGAGAAACTTGTAAGGGACTGGCGAAAAGCAGAGGCTACTCTTACTGAAATGAAGAAAACTAGTTGTTTAGAAGCGACACAGAGGAAGAAGATTTCATGGGATTTAGCGATTAGGAGTGACAGATTGTTTGGTAAACGTATAGCATGTTCTATATGTTATAGTTATTTGAATGACTCTTACCATAATATGTTACATTAACATACCAGGCACGTTCTCAGTTGGTTATTTATGCCTCATATAACGTACACTTATTCAGCCTGTTGTTCACTATTCTTTATTATTTTAAATTGCCTTTCAAATGTCTATTCTTGGTGTTGGCTTTTATCAAATAAATTTCCCCAAAAAATGCGACTTATACCCTAGTGCGACTTATATATGTTTTTTTCCTTCTTTGTTATGCATTTTCGGCCGGTGCGATTTATACGCCGGTGCGATTTATAATCCAAAAAATACGGTAATTTTTTTTTTATGCCTTTTCAAAAAATGCATACATCATCGCAGATTATATAAATTATACAATGATGTCATATTGAACACACCCCCACCGCCAAAGGTATATTGGCAATCTGGGGGAAACCCTGTCATTTCCAATTTAAAGGACTGTGTACTTATCTGCCAAACTAAATTCCAACATTCAGAGGGGCAGAATAATATATGTAAATAAACCAGGGTTGTACATAGTGTTACATAGTAGAAATGAAAAAAATATTTAAAAAAATGTAAAAGTAGGCCAAAACTATATAATGTAACAACAAATACAAATTACTTAAATTATACAAATTGCTAAAACACACATTTGTCTTTTTTTTATATGTATGATGTTTTTTAGCCTTTTAAAAGCATGCATTCGGCATAGCAATTATGCAAATGATGATGATGATGATGACGTCATCTAGATACTGCCCTGGCTACGGCTTCGTCGCCACAAATAGATTGCCGTTCTGTGAGAAACACTGTCATACTTATTATTATTATTATTAGGGCTAAAATATTAAAATATTGAATTGCACTGAATCGCGTTTTGTTCATAGTTAATTAAAAATGAATTGTGATTAATCGCAGAAAGATATACTTTTTCGTCATTAATAAGTGTACCCGAGACAGATTATTTTTAAGTTTTTAATACCATGACTGGACAATTAATTGGCTTTAATGAGATGTTTTTGAAACAGGATATAAACACGTTTTTAAAGAGAATTTAAAAAAATACTAGCAGTGCGTTGGTGTTTTGCCATATTTTCTATTTTGAAGAAATACAGAATTTGTATTCCTGCTTTAGGAGCACTTGCATTAAGAGAAGAGGAGTACACTTCCATGTTTAGATAGCAGTTTCACGCATTAATAACACAAAATGTGGATTGCAGTGATCATGCTTTGATTGTCAAAAATGTTAGGTGATATTTTTTCTACATGAGTCAATGTTTCTGATATTCTGTTCTTTACATGTTGTACAAGTTAGTAGTAGTAGTAGTTTTGGACTTAGACAAAACAAAAGAAAAATAATGAAAAAAGGAAATAATATTGATATCGTTACAGTAAGGTACAGAAATAGAAACAAATATTTCACAATTAAAACATAAAAATTAAAACAATAAATAATGGTTGGGTTTTTTCATATCCAAAAAGGAGTGGGAAGAAGTGAAACGTATTTACTCCCACCCCTTATTTTAGAAATCAAATAACTGGCTTCCTTATCATCATTATTATTATATACAATGATAAAAATGTATTGGTCTTATTACAATATAAATTATGAATAATTTTTTACACACTTTACTCACTTTTCTTTGGCACAAAAATACAGTGCATATGTACAACATACTGTATATAGTCAGATTAATAAAATGTATGTTAACACCAACCAATACCGAGTAAATAACTACCCATACAATAATAATAATGTAAACACTTTGTGATTGTTAGAAACCCTCATTCTAGTACATATTGAAACTCATGTCTTTGATCTTTTTTTTAAACAAAATTAAGGATGGACATTCTTTTAATTCCGCATTCAAACTGTTCCATAGTTTAACCCTACTTATTGAAACACAAAACTTATTTATGTTGTGCGTAGATTCTGAATTTTTAGATTGAAATAACCCCTTAGATTAAAAAAAACCCTTCCCTTTCAGTAAATAACTTTTGCACATTTCCAGGCAGTGCATTGTTTTTTGCTTTATATGTAATTTGTACTGTTTGTAGGTCCACAAGATCTTTAAATGTCAATTATGGAATGGATTAAGCAAAGCAATCAAACAATGTACTAATATGATCCACTTCAAGAAACTCTTCAAACTTAAAGTGTTTACAAAGTATAAAGAAGAAGAACCATGATAAACATTCTGAATTTATTTAACTCATCCATTCTTTCACTCACAAAATAATCTTACTTATCTCAACATGTGAAATGTAACTTACTTCACCAATTATTATTTATTTACTTATTTTATTGTGATTACTTATGGAGTATATTGTGAATAAATTGAGAACAGGAAGTGAACAAAAGTTTTAGCAACTGTTATGTAAAAGAAAAGGGGTAGGATTAAATAAGCTCTGCTTCTTCCTACTCCTTTTCGAACATGTTGAAAAGAGAAACTGGAGATTGTGATGTATCATGTTGTATACTTGCATGTTCGAAATAAATTCAAACTCAAACTCAATAGTTATGAAATAAAGAAAAATGTATTTGTGTGATCCCTATATCCTGCCTAATGAATGACTCCTATTGCTTTCTTCTGCAGGGTGATGAGTGGATATAGTGTGCATATGCAATTATTGCCCCAAACTTCTGCACAGTATTGCAAGTTAATTGCATTCATATCGATGCATGACCATGTTTTAACCTTCTCTGCCTACTTATCTACAAACCCTGTTTCCATATGAGTTGGGAAATTGTGTTAGATGTAAATATAAACGGAATACAATGATTTGCAAATCATTTTCAACCCATATTCAATTGAATGCACTACAAAGACAAGATATTTGATGTTCAAACTCATAAACTTTATTTTTTTTTGGCAAATAATAATTAACTTAGAATTTCATGGCTGCAACACGTGCCAAAGTAGTTGGGAAAGGGCATGTTCACCACTGTGTTACATGGCCTTTCCTTTTAACAATACTCAGTAAACGTTTGGGAACTGAGGAGACACATTTTTTAAGCTTCTCAGGTGGAATTCTTTCCCATTCTTGCTTGATGTACAGCTTAAGTTGTTCAACAGTCCGGGGGTCTCCGTTGTGGTATTTTAGGCTTCATATTGCGCCACACATTTTCAATGGGAGACAGGTCTGGACTACAGGCAGGCCAGTCTAGTACCCGCACTCTTTTACTATGAAGCCACGTTGATGTAACACGTGGCTTGGCATTGTCTTGCTGAAATAAGCAGGGGCATCCATGGTAACGTTGCTTGGATGGCAACATATGTTGCTCCAAAACCTGTATGTACCTTTCAGCATTAATGGTGCCTTCACAGATGTGTAAGTTACCCATGTCTTGGGCACTAATACACCCCCATACCATCACAGATGCTGGCTTTTCCACTTTATGCCTATAACAATCCGAATGGTTCTTTTCTTCTTTGGTCCGGAGGACACGACGTCCACAGTTTCCAAAAACAATTTGAAATGTGGACTCGTCAGACCACAGAACACTTTTCCACTTTGTATCAGTCCATCTTAGATGAGCTCAGGCCCAGCGAAGCCAACGGCATTTCTGGGTGTTGTTGATAAACGGTTTCCGCCTGCATAGGAGAGTTTTAACTTGCACTTACAGATGTAGCGACCAACTGTAGTTACTGACAGTGGGTTTCTGAAGTGTTCCTGAGCCCATGTGGTGATATCCTTTACACACTGATTTCGCTTGTTGATGCAGTACAGCCTGAGGGATCGAAGGTCACGGGCTTAGCTGCTTACGTGCAGTGATTTCTCCAGATTCTCTGAACCCTTTGATGATATTACGGAGCGTAGATGGTGAAATCCCTAAATTCCTTGCAATAGCTGGTTGAGAAAGGTTTTTCTTAAACTGTTCAACAATTTGCTCACGCATTTGTTGACAAAGTGGTGACCCTCGCCCCATCCTTGTTTGTGAATGACTGAGCATTTCATGGAATCTACTTTTATACCCAATCATGGCACCCACCTGTTCCCAATTAGCCTGCACACCTGTGGGATGTTCCAAATAAGTGTTTGATGAGCATTCCTCAACTTTATCAGTATTTATTGCCACCTTTCCCAACTTCTTTGTCACGTGTTGCTGGCATCAAATTCTAAAGTTAATGATTATTTGCAAAAAAAAAAAATGTTTATCAGTTTGAACATCAAATATGTTGTCTTTGTAGCATATTCAACTGAATATGGGTTGAAAAGTATTTGCAAATCATTGTATTCTGTTTATATTTACATCTAACACAATTTCCCAACTCATATGGAAACGGGATTTGTATAAAATGTAATTTTCAGCCTGTTAAACACTCTGCAATTGCAGACTATCGATCAGAACAGGTTATTAAATAATATCATAGCGATGGTAGTAATATTGTGTAGTGAACTGTAAATACACGATGTAGGCTGCAGAGGGCAGTGGCGGACATGCCTGCAATATTAAAACTAGTCTCAATGGTAGAGAAGAAGAAGACTAGCTTCTTCATATCGCCGTTGCCATTACAATACACTTAACTTCAATCTGCCAGAAAACATTTATTTAGGTAGAAATAACACAGAATAATAAAATAGCATTTAGACCGGATGTGAAGCGTAGTTGTGAAACCGCCAACGTGTGTGATTGGTATAAGGAAAGATATTTTGAAGAAAATCTCTAATAAAAGTGACCGTCTACCGTCTTTGTTTCTGCTGAGCTTGTATTCCATTTTACTAGAGCAGTTCAAGTAACAATCTTCATTTTATGTTTTTAATGCACTTAACTGTAATCCAAACACGGATGTGAAGCTTCTCCTAAGTCCAAGCAGCAATGCACGCTCGGTGTTCGCTCCAGTGATGTCGTCTCACAGCGATTGAAGGTACAATTGTCTTGTCTTGTCTGGAGAACGACTTGCCATGGCTTTGGATCTGAGATTTCCATAAGGTCCCCCTTTCTTTGTGCAGTTCTGCTAGCTATTTTCGAGCCTGTGGCTCTACAGTAACTGGACGCCATTACACATTTTCCCAAACTAAGGAACGTGCCGAGGGTCAAAAATGTTAATCGCGCGTTAAAAAATGATCGCCGTTAAAGGAACTTGTAGTTAACGCGCTATCGCGTTAACTTTGACAGCCCTGATTATAATTTTTTTTTGTAATTGTTTTATAACTATTTTTATAATTCTTAATAATTGTAATTTTTTAAAATTATATTTCTGATTATTTGTAAAATTATTTTACTTCCATTGAATGTTTACATTTAGTCTTGAACATGAACCAAAAATATTTAATGACAATAGATTCATGAGCATTTAATTAAACATATATTCTTTATTTAATTATTTTATCATTATTTTTTGAATTCTTAATTTTGGAGCCTATCTCAGCTGCATTCGGGCGGAAGGCGGGGTACACCCTGGACAAGTCGCCACCTCCTCACAGGGCCAACACAGATAGACAGACAATATTCACACTCACATTCATATACTAGGGCCAATTTAGTGTTGCCAATCAACCTATCTTTTTCATTTTTAAAAATTATTTTTCTGATTATTTCATGTAAAAACTATTTTAGTTCCATTGAATTTTTACATTTATTCTTGAATATGGACCACAACATTTTAATGACAACAATAAATTAATTTGCATTTAATAAACATATATTCTGTATTTAATTATTTCATCATTATTTTTTGAATTCTTAATTTTCCCCCCTATTTTTTAATTGTGAATTTTATGTAATAACAATTTTAGTTCCTTTGAATGTTTAAATGTATTCTTGAATATGGACCTAAAATATTTATAACAACAATAGATTAATTTGATTTAACTAAACTTGTTCTCTATTTACTTCTTATTAAATGTACTATGTATTTAAAAAAAATCCTAGCTTATTAACAGATTGCTAACAGAATTGTTTCATTTCGAATATGTCTTGTTTGATTCGAATGTAATGAAACGCCTAGTTTTGGTGTTAATAGACCTTGTCTTTGACCTCCTGCTACATTTCCATTACTCAACAAACCACCAAATGGGGGAAAAAAGATCAATATCAGCCCTGGGAGATAAAAGTACATGTGGCAAAGGGCATTTTGTTCAGACACGACAATTGAACTTGGAATGGTCGCATTTAAAAGGGACTGCAAGTCTGTCAAATCAAATAAAGGAAAGACTTGAATTGAGCAAATCAAAAGCATTACTCCCAGTCTCCAACAAGGTTGTCTCCACGGGCTAACGTCATGTCTCGCCCCTCCAGTTGCTGTTAGACAGCAGTGTAACATGATCCAGCGCAGGTCTCAAAGTGCTCGTCCGTCTATATTAAGCTGAGAATGTCATTGACCAGTGCGTCCAAAGCTCTTTATATAGGCGGGGAATGAAGCCTGAATGAGTGTTCGCTGCAGACGGGACTGACTTGTTCTCCTTGCTGCTGCGCCTGTCAAAAAACACACAACAATACAGTCAGAAAATAGTCTCAGGGTACGTGGCCAAGTCCTCGTCCAATGACACTTTGAAGGTGTCATCACCTAAACACCTTAACGGGGACAGGAAACGTGATGTATTCTTTGACCTTCCCTCAGTGTGTTTCTGCACGCCTTTTGCCACGCTTGCATGTTTACAAGCATCCAAATACTTGTCCATATATCCTATAGAAATGTTTTTGTCCATTTGCAAGAACACTAGTGAGGGTCAGAGGGAGGCTTGCATAACAATTGTTGACAGAAGTATTGGGACATTTTGTACAAAACACCAAACCAGTGAAGTTGGCACGTTGTGTAAATCGTTAATAAAAACAAAATACAATGATTTGCAAATCCTTTTCAACATACATTCAATTGACTGCAAAGACAAAATACTTAATGTTCGAACTGGAAAACTTAATTTTTTGCAAATACCGTATTTCCTTGAATTGCCGCCGGGTATATATCATACTTGCCAACCTTGAGACCTCCAATTTCGGGAGGTGGGGGGTGGGTGCGGGGGGCGTGGTTAAGAGGGGAGGAGTATATTTACAGCTAGAATTCACCAAGTCAAGTATTTCATATATATATATATCTATATATATATATATATATATATATATATATATATATATATATATATATATATATATATATATATATATATATATATATATATATATATATATCCCTGCGACCCCGAAGGGAATAAGCGGTAGAAAATGGATGGATGGATGGATGGATGGATATATATATATATATATATATATATATATATATATATATATATATATATATATATATATATATATATATATATAAGAAATAATTGACTTTCAGTTAATTCTAGCTATATATATATATATATATATATATATATATATATATATATATATATATATATATATATATATATATATATATATATAAAAGAAATACTTGAATTTCAGTGTTTATTTATTTACACATATACACACACATAACACTCATCTACTCATTGTTGAGTTAAGGGTTGAATTGTCCATCCTTGTTCTATTCTCTGTCACTATCTTTCTAACCATGCTGAACACCCTCTCTGATTATGCATTGCTGTGTGGCACGCACAAAAGTGCTTTCATCAAATGCACTAGATGGCAGTATTGTCCTTTTTAAGAGTGTCACAACATTGCTGTTTACGGCAGACGGACTGCTTTACTGTAGACGTTCTTTATATTGTGGGAAAGCGGACTCAGGTCCGCATGGAGCTGGAGGGGGCGTGGCCTCCAGCTCCGCCTGAATTTCGGGAGATTTTCGGGAGAAAATTTGTCCCGGGAGGTTTTCGGGAGAGGCGCTGAATTTTGGGAGTCTCCCGGAAAATCCGGGAGGGTTGGCAAGTATGGTATATATTATCCGCATGCCTCGTTTTACCGCCGGGTCAAACTCGTTTCGCAAAATAATTAGTGCATGCTTAGAATTAGCGCATGCTTAGAATTAGCGCATGCTTAGAATTACTGCCGGGTCAAACTTGTTTAGCAAAATAATTAGCGCATGTCTCGTTTTACCGCCGGGTCAAACTCGTTTCGCAGAATAATTAGCATATGCCTCGTTTTACCGCCGAGTCAAACTCGTCACGTCACGAGTGACACTTCGCCTTTCAAGGCATCATTTTCCAAAATGGAGGAGGCTAATTTCAATCATTTAAAATCGCATAAAGGGAAGAACATAAAGAGCTATTCAGTAGGATTTAAGGTCCAAGCTATTGAATATGCTAAAAAGAACAGTAAAAATGTTTTATTAATATAGCTGCGTGTCAAATATGAGCCATTAAATGACTCCCGCCTCATGGTGGTAGAGGGCGCTAGTGATCCCAGGAATCATTCTTGCGACTACTCGGCTGCAGAAGAAGTGACAACAACAGTTTTCTAAACTGGACTTTCAATCGAAGCAGGAGGTAATAATTAAAGGAAGATCTCCATCAAGACAGAGAGACATTTAAAACTGAAGAAAGATAAGGAAGACTTCTATAAACAAGTTATCGATGCTTTTGTTCAGAAGGAGCAGCGCATGGACTTCATTTATAAGTAAAGGTAAGACCACAATAACGTTTTTTTTATTGAATGTGCTTTTCATGATGGTATCCTTACATCACACTCAAATTGATAAGCGCAGGCCTAAATTTACCGCGTGCCTTTGGTAAGCGCCGGAGTGAGAAGAGGTTTTAAATTTATAAGCGCAGGCCTAAATTTACCGCATGCCTTTGGTAAGCGCCGGAGTGAGAAGAGGTTTTAAATTTATAAGCGCAGGCCTAAATTTACCGCGTGCCTTTGGTAAGCGCCGGAGTGAGAAGAGGTTTTAAATTAATTACCGCCCCGGCGCTAATTCAAGGAAATACGGTATTACGTCATTTGGAATTTGATGCCTGCAACATGTTTCAAAAAGACTGAGAAAGTTGAGTAATGCTCATCAAACACTTATTAGGAACATCCCACAGGTGAACAGGCTAATTGGGAACAGGTGGGTGCCATGATTGGGCACATGAGGCCTTAAAAATATGACCAACGTTATCATCCTGTAACTACTAGGTATCCGATCAATACTCAAATTTGTGGTATCATCCAAAACTAATGTAAAGTATCCAAACAACAGTAGAATGAGTGATTATTACATTTTCACAGAAGTGTAGATAGAACATGTTAAAAGAAAAAGTAAGCAGATATTAACAGTAAATGAACAAGTAGATTAAATAATACATTTTCTACCGCTTGTCCCTCATATTTTTGACAAAATAATAGAATGTGAAATGACAGAATATGTTAATGCATATGTCAGCAGACTAATTAAAAGCCTTTGTTTGCTTATTTACTACCTAAAGAGAAGTTGTCTTGTATGTTCACTATTTTATTTAATGACAAAATTGTTCTTTGATCGCAATAAGAAACATATGTTTAATGAACAGTAATATTTTTTGGTTAAAATAAAGATATATTGCCATTTTTGTGGTCCCCTTTATTTAGAAAAGTATCAAAAATATCGGAATACATTTGGGTATCGGGACAACCCTAATACCAAATAGTGTTGACCCGATACTAGAGTTGTATCGATGTATCGAAACGGTAATAATGTTAACCGCAGTGAAACTTGACGGTTAGAATTACAGTTTTGAATAAAAATGACCAAAAAAACGTGATTGATACTTACTCTTTGATAAACTCACGCACAGACTGGCTTAAATGCTATCATAAAAACAAAAGACATTAACGTATTTCCCCATTAAGGAACGACATACCCCAAACTAAATATATATAAAAACATTACTGTCTGAGCAACAAAGATTTTCAAATGTGCTTGTTGAACCTACAGGCTGTGCTCTCTTAGAACAGAGTGATTGTTCTATACTTAGAGACATACGAGATGCAGGTGTTTTTACGGTGTGTTCAAGGACCGCCGAACAAGAGTAGGACACCACAACGCATGCCAGAACACTCTTATAGGTGAAGCACAAGAAACACAAACGTGCAAAATAGCGGGCTTTCTAACAGAGGGTCTATTTATTGTATTTTATTTTATTTTTTAAAATCGAAAGATTTTAGTAAATTTTGAGCACATTCAACAATACCGCGATAATAATGATCAATAACCCTGATTATTTTGGTCACAATAACCGTTATTTGAAATTTTCATATCGTTAGATCCCTCCCGATACAAACATTTTGGTACCGGTATCAATATGTGTATTTTGATACTTTTCGGAATAAAAGAATCACAAAAAATGCATCATTGGCTTTATTTTAACATACAATGTTATGATTACATAAAAATAGTACATACTGTATAACCAGCTATAATGTAGGACTAAAATGGAGTAGAATAGAAAGCTAAATTGTCATTGTATTAATTACTCAATGATTTAGGATTGGCAGTGGAGCTTTATAGTGGCTGGTGCCAAAACCACAAATATTTTTACTCCAACATCAGGAGGGTGTGCCTGGGCAAGGATGGTTTCGCCCTATCATAGTGAGAAAAGAAGCAAACGAGAACATCTCAGTTATAAAGATTCTGAATAGTTCAAATGTCCCCAGAATTGGAATGGCATTGAATCGTGAGTTGCTGTAAGATTCACATCCCTCATGGTTTTTTTTTGTTTTTGTTTGAATTCATTTAGAACATGTAAGGTTACACTGGATCACATCACATAATTACACAACTTAACATGTCTGCAAAGGAGTAGTAGGAAGCAGAGAGTATATACAGTCCTGGTCAAAAGTGTACATACACTTGTAAAGAACATAATGTCATGGCTGTCTTGAGTTTCCAATCATTTCTACAACTCTTATTTTTTTGTGATAGAGTGATTGGAGCACATACTTGTTGGTCACAAAAAACATTCATGAAGTTTGGTTCTTTTATGAATTTATTATGGGTCTACTGAAAATGTGAGCAAATCTGCTGGGTCAAAAGTATACATACAGCAATGTTAATATTTGCTTACATGTCCCTTGGCAAGTTTCACTGCAATAAGGCACTTTTGGTAGCCATCCATAAGCTTCTGGTTGAATTTTTGACCACGCCTCTTGACAAAATTGGTGCAGTTCAGCTAAATGTGTTGGTTTTCTGACATGGACTTGTTTCTTCAGCATTGTCCACACGTTTAAGTCAGGACTTTGAGAACGCCATTCTAAAACCTTATTCTAGCCTGATTTAGCCACTCTTTTACCACTTTTGACGTGTGTTTGGGGTCATTGTCCTGTTGGAACACCCAACTGCGCCCAAGACCCAACCTCCGGGCTGATGATTTTAGGTTGTCCTGAAGAATTTGAAGGTAATTCTCCTTTTTCATTGTCCCATTTACTCTCTGTAAAGCACCAGTTCCATTGGCAGCAAAACAGGCCCAGAGCATAATACTACCACCACCATGTTTGACTGTAGGGATGGTGTTCCTGGGATTAAAGGCCTCACCTTTTCTCCTCCAAACATATTGCTGGGTATTGTGGCCAAACAGCTCAATTTGTGTTTCATCTGACCACAACTCTTTCCTCCAGAAGGTCTTATCTTTGTCCATGTGATGTCAGATGAAACAAAAATTTTAGCTGTTTGGCCACAAAAGAATTGTAGAAATTATTGGAAACTCAAGACAGTCATGACATTATGTCCTTTACAAGTGCATG
This sequence comes from Nerophis lumbriciformis, assembly GCF_033978685.3. Classification (NCBI taxonomy): domain Eukaryota; kingdom Metazoa; phylum Chordata; class Actinopteri; order Syngnathiformes; family Syngnathidae; genus Nerophis; species Nerophis lumbriciformis. The sequence goes on along the minus strand of NC_084550.2, from coordinate 57,632,668 downwards.
TAAACTTTTGACCACGACTGTAGTCTTACCCCTTTTACAGATCACAGCAATCACAAATAAAAGTGTTCACTTCCTATGTTCTATGTACACAAGGTTCATGCTGGAACAAAAAAGGTTGTTCCCCAAACCAAGTGGTCTACCACAACCCCTGACTGATTCCTTTTATTTGATGAAGATGTGTTTCTCAATACGATCTAATTTATTTTACAACATTACGTGAATTTATCTTTTGTATATCCGTCCATTTGTTAGATGCTATGCGTCTTCTTTCTTTTTAGGACCCCCCTTCTCTGGTTTCATCTGCTAACATTGTGATGCTGAGGCCCCCTTGAGGTGTCTTCTGCACGTGAGTCAGATGAGGTCACCGCCACAAGAGTTCTTTTTACAAGTCCAACCTCTTTTCTTTTCACCTCGGGAGCCTCAAGACAGGTCGTACGCATTACTGTGAGCTGACACATATACTCGTGTAGGAGCACTAATGTGTGTGCAACATGGATCCACGTCTCAGAAGTAGTACATGTGTAACACTATCTTGTCCCCTGCATCGCAGAACATGAGCAGGACGGTTAGAATGGATGACATAGTAACCTGTCACGAGACACTCACAGTATCATAGGCTGTATAACCAATGTCCTGTACAGGTAGTACAGAAAGTCTGTAAATATCAAACATAGATTAAAAAGAAAGGAAATACCGCTGGTTGACTTGAACATATTTCATGCAAATAATACGTTCAACTACACGATAAATGAGTGCAGTGAAAGACAAAATGTCCAGTTTTAAAGTAAATGTAAAACACAACAATTCCTAATAGATTGCCTGTGAATGTTCAAATTGTATTCCCAAAGCAATGATTCGATTGCAACTTGATTGTTCAGGTTGTCTAAGAAGACGTTTCGCCGCTCGTTCAAGCAGGCTTCATCACTTCACGCTCACAGGTTTAGATAGGATATATATATAGGTTTATATATATATATATATATATATATATATATATATATATATATATTTATTTTATATATATATATATATATATATATATATATATATTATATATAAAAAATAAATATATATATATATATATATATATCTCAATTCAATTCAATTCAAACTGTAATGACCTGCTCGTGGCAATTTGTTTATGTTCGTGTGGTTTGGATATAATGTCAGTTTTTCCCCATGTTTCCAAACACACCATTCGTGCCTGAATGGTGATTGACGGAGAATGAGGAAGTGTTGTGTGTCCGGTGGGGAAGCGGGCACTCACGGCGACAAAAGTGTGTACCGTATTTTCCGGACTATAAGTCGCACTTTTTTTCATAGTTTGGCCGGGGGTGCGACTTATACTCAGGAGCGACTTATGTGTGAAATTATTAACACATTACCGTAAAATATCAAATAATATTATTTAGCTCATTGACGTAAGAGACTAGACGTATAAGATTTCATGGGATTTAGCGATTAGGAGTGACAGATTGTTTGGTAAACGTATAGCATGTTCTATATGTTATAGTTATTTGAATGACTCTTACCATAATATGTTACGTTAACATACCAGGCACCTTCTCAGTTGGTTATTTATGCCTCTATTCAGCCTGTTGTTCACTATTCTTTATTTATTTTAAATTGTCTTTCAAATGTCTATTCTTGGTGTTGGCTTTTATCAAATAAATTTCCCCCAAAAATGCGACTTATACTCTGGTGTGACTTATATATGTTTTTTTTTTCCTTCTTTATTATGCATTTTCGGCCGGTGCGACTTATACTCCGGAGCGACTTATATTCCAAAAAATACGGTACAGGGGAGGTAAAACCTGTTGGAATTGTGCCATTTGCTATCATAAGATTGGTAATAAAAGTTAGAAATAGCGTCAGATGTTGTGTTTCTTCTGAGGGCTACAATATAATTTGTTTTCAAGTAAAAAAAATATATATATATTTTCAAGGTGTGGTGGTAGTAAAAATGCTGTGACGTTCCGCCACATTCAGTTACATTAAGGAGAAACCCTATATATATGCATGCACTTTGGGCACCCCTGCTGTAGAAGCTATCTGTTTATGGCCACTATAGTTTCAGTACTGTAGTTTACTTGGTAATCCTACGGTCACATATGGGGATGCGAGTCACATGGTTGTCTTACGTCAGCGCCGGAAGTAGTAAAGTTGGCTGTTCATCTGGTGGATTTTTCCTGTGTGATAATGGGATGAACGGTGAAGTCCTTCTTTAGTTGCTGTCTTGTTTTATCATATATCATTGCCTTTGTACATGTCTATGTTTACTTTTGTATGCACTAAAAATTGACACAAAATCCATACTTTGGAGCAATGTTCACAAACTCTAGTATTTGGCTTGTTAGCTTCCTGTCGCAGATGGTCATGATTGAGGGAAGAGTTGTTCGATGTTGGATGCTCGAAAATGTCCGACGCGTTGCAACGATCTGCCTTAATTGTTGTACTCGAGTTTGCGAGACGAGCGGGTGTAGTGTGCGGACGTGCTCGGTGGCCGGTGTGTTGAGAGCGCCGGAATGTGAGGCTGAAGAGAGAGAGGTGAGGTGTGCGGGCGTGTTTAGGGGTTAAAATGCGTGCCTGTTGGTGGTCCTGTGGGTCACTCTCCGGGTGGGGGTGTCAATGATGTCTTAATACATTACTATTTTTCTAATATTTCCGCGATCGATTGATAGAGTCCCAAAGATCGACTGGTCGATCGCGATCGATGGGATGGCGACCCTGCTCTACATGAAGCGGCACGACTTGAAAAGAATGCTTCTGCTGTATTGTGGTGCAAAACAACAGTTGTTACGATTGACTCACCCTTGCTAGCATTCTATTCAGTTGTGTCAATGGTTAAGAGGGCACTGGAGGCAAACACGCAAAATTCCCCCTCCAAAACAAAATCCAAAATAGATGCCTAATCTTTCTTTGGCGGGTAAAATTTCATTGTGACGCGCCACCACAGATAGTATCAACAGAATGGTAAACGCCTTGATTAGCAAATATGATCAAAGAAAAGTAAAGAAAAAATCTACATAGCTCTATGTTAAATTAAAGATGCAAATGTAATAAGAGTAAATATATTAGGAATAGAATATATGATTAAATTAGTCAGAATAAGTAAGGATATTAAGGATAAATTAATAAATAAATAAGTCCTGGAGTATATACAAATAATACTGCATAATTCAGTAACAGTGTAGTTTAACTTAAAAGTAAGTTGTGTTGTTGCTGTGGTGTTCAAAGTCCGGCCTGCAGCTCATCGTTCGTTCTAAACACAAAGTTAAACACTTCACATTTAAACAATTACAAACGATTGCACGATTATTATAACACACATACATGCTTTGTCCCGGCCTCGTGGACAAAGTTAGGACACCCATAGTGTGTTATGTATGTGGATATCAGATTTTGTATGCAAGATGGCTATATGCTATCTTTAATTGGACTCAAATTGAACATACAAAATCATTTCCAAGGGATTAGTCAGACAAATATATTAGCTTGGTCTCTTCGCTTTTCCTTCATCATTCCTTTTCTATTTGTGGTGCCAAGAAAAAGAATTCAGCTGCTTGCTCGGCTCAGAGCAGCTGATATGTGCAGGCATAGATCGCTCCCCCCCCCAAGTTATGTAAGCAAAATGTTCTAGTTGAAGACATGTCAGCAACTGTCGCTGACCTTTGCCTTCATTTGCCCTCACCCTTTGATGCGATGCCCCCAGGGGTTCAAGGTCAACCCCCTGCTAACTTGTTCACTCGCCACAGGAGATACAGTAAATGTCTCTGTAAGCAAAGATGAGTTCGGTGTTTACTTTGGCAAATGGTGACTGACACATCCGAAAAATGAGCTCTCTTTTGAAAGAGAGGATCGTGGGTATGAATTTATAGTATTTGTCTATAGGGACTTCTCAGTGGGGGTGTAAGTGTGTATTGTAAATACAAAACCCAAAACCAGGGAAGTTGGAACGTTGTGTAAATCGTAAATTAAAACAGAATACAATGATTTGCAAATCCTTTTCAACCTATATTCAATTGAATACACTGCAAAGACAATATATTTACCGTTCGAACAGGCTCATTGGGAACAGGTGGGTGCCATGATTGGGTATAAAAGCAGCTTCCATGAAATGCTCAGTCATTCACAAACAAGGATGGGGCGAGGGTCACCACTTTGTAAACAAATGCATGAGCAAATTGTCGAACAGTTTAAGAACAACATTTCTCAACAAGCTATTGCAAGGAATTCCGTAATATCATCAAAAGGTTCAGAAAATCTGGAAAAATCACTGCACGTAAGCGTAATAAACATTTAATGCCCGTGACTTTCGATCCCTCAGGCTGTACTGCATCAAAAAGCGACATCAGTGTGTAAAGGATATCACCGAATGGGCTCAGGAACACTTCAGAAAACCACTGTCAGTAACTACAGTTCATCGCTACATCTGTGAGTGCAAGTTAAAACTCTACTATGCAAAGCGAAAGCCATTTATCAACAACACCCAGAAACGCCGCCGGCTTCCATCTAAGATGGACTGATGCAAAGTGGAAAAGGGTTCTGTGGTCTGACGAGTCCACATTTCAAATTGTTTTTGGAAACTGTGGACGTGGTGTCCTCCGGACCAAAGAGGAAAAGAACCATCCGGATTGTTATAGGCGCAAAGCTCAAAAGCCAGCATCTGTGATGGTGTGAGGGTGTATTAGTGCCCAAGGCACATCTGTGAAGGCACCATTAATGCTGAAAAGTACATACAGGTTTTGGAGCACTATTAGTCTTATTTTGTATATTCCGGAACACCAGCGTCCTCTACAGTACACATTTGATTTTGGTCTTTTTATTTTGTTAGAGTTACAGAAGCGCTTTGCTGTTTTTAAAGACCTTATGCAAAAAAAATAAAAAGCTAGTCAAAAAACATCTCTAGTGTTTCTACGAATCTGAGTCTCTCACATGTTTTTTGAACTGAACTCACGGGCCACTAGTTGAATAGGCCAAATGATGAATAAGAAAGGACCTAAAATAGAACCTTGAGGAACACCACTACTATAATTAAATCAGTTGACCAAATGACTACTGACTGCATCTGAAGTAAACAAGCCACAGCAACACCTTATATAAATAAATATATACATCACATTATGAAAAAGAAAGTTAAGTGCCGATAAGGAGAGCACTTAAAAGGGTGCCTTGAGGAACGCCTCAGTTATGTAAATTACAAATTTGGACCTCTGTGTTCTATGTCTGCTCGCAAGGTTTGAATGTCAATGCAAAAATTCTGCCATGTGTTTGTGTTTACATTGGTCCAAGTTCGTCTGTACAACAGGAGCACGCTAGTGTTTTTAGAAATGTTTGTGTCCGAATTTTTGAACTGAATTCGGGGTGTCATTCCTGGGCCGGATTTTGTACATTTTGATAATAAATGTGATTTACAATTGAGGTAGAATCATTTGGAGTGCACCTGTACTAATAATGGATTGCTTTGTAATGTTTTTAATCTACAATTTTATTAACAACTAATTCCTGATTAATGTGATTTTCTTTTACTAGTCAACTAAGGGCAATTTTAATTGTAGATGATGGACTGGTAAGGTTTTTTTTTTTATAGAGCTGCAATGCAATTTCAGTTACTTTTGAATATCCAAGTCAATGCCAACACTTTATTTATGTATTTATTTTCAACATGGCAGTTTGGCCCTAATTGTCCTTCATAATGTTCTGATACAGACCGTGTTTCATTATTTGTTGTTGGGGGTTTTTTTTGCCAATAAAAACCGCCTATAGATGCAGAAAAAACATTGTAGTGTGGCAGTTACAACAACCATTACTGCCACCTACAGCACTGGAGTGGAACAAAATGTATTCAGCCAATCAATTTACATGACCCCATAATGTTATTAACTTACGTATCTTGTGTCCCTATTAGAACAGAGTTGTAACTCTATTACAATTATAATCTCAAGCTATGTCTTCTCCATTGTCCGTCCTGTTTAGACAAGGATAAAAGGTCCCTTGTTCACAATCTACGAGGCAGCTCGAGGCAATGTAAGGAAGACAAAAAAATCATTGAGCAGCAGCATAAGCATGAGTACCGACTGCAAATGAGCATGCGCTTCCACATAAAAGGATGACTGGGTTATTGGAGGACCTTTAAAGTGTCCCAGTCCAGTGTGGTGCTCTCACTGTGAGAGGAATGTTGGTAACATCTCCACAGTGCATGCTGGGACATACATCATATTGAATCACAGATATTAATGTGAGGCAGAGAGCTTGCATTAATGGCACGTCTGATTTGCTATTTTAAAGTCATTTGTCTAACTTAGTGGACTTTTTCCGGTCTTACTTTTAGGCATTCTGCTTAAATTTATGTTCTTGCCTTGACATCATCAAATGAAGACTAATAGCTAAGGGAGAAGTCTGGCCACCCTGGTCGTACACTTTCTAAAAAAAATGTGGCTCCCAAATTGATTTGGTCGAATAGCCCTTATCTATAATACGAACGCAAGGTTTCGCAATATTGTAAATCAGTGGTTCTTATCCTGGGTTCGATCGAACCCTAGGGGTTCGGTGAGTCGGGCTCAGGGGTTCAAGGTCAGAGGTCAAGACACACTCGACTCATCGTGTAAATAAAAACTTCTCCCTATCGGCGTATTACGGATATGGCAACAGCTGACTGGTTTGCAGGTGTGTAATTTGTTGTGAGTTTATGCACTGTGTTGGTTTTGTTGTTTGAACAAGTTGATGTCCATGCATGGTTCATTTTATGCAACAGTAAAAAAAACATGGTAACACTTTAGTATGGGGAACATATTCACCATGAATTAGTTGCTTATTAACATGCAAATTAGTAACATATTGACTCTTAACTAGTCATTATTAAGTACTTATTAATGCCTTATTCGGCATGGCCTTATTATAACCCTAACCCTCTAACCCTGACCCTAACCCTAACCAAATAACTCTAAATTAAGTCTTTATTACTTAGAATATGTTCCCCTTGTGTCCAAATAACTCTAAATTAAGTCTTTGTTACTTAGAATATGTTCCCCATACTAAAGTGTTACCAAAAACATATAACTTTGTCTTGAATTTGAAAAAAAAAACATTTTATTTTTCACTAAAGAAGGGTTTGGTGAATGCGCATATTAAACTGGTGGAGTTCGGTACCTCCAACAAGGTTAAGAACCACTGTTGTAAATATTAGGGGTGTAACGGTATGGCAATGTACTCCCAAACAGGAGACTAAGGCCCAATCCCAATACACCCCCTCACCCTACTTTTTAGCCCTGTCACTACATTTTGTACGTTCCCGCGAAGGTAGTGACTCTTTGCATGTAGGAGTAGTGACCATAACGAGGAGTAGGGGGTAAGAATCTAGCCCTTCAGAGGGAGGCATTTCTGATGCCAGAGAAAAATGCACAAGTTATTGTGGAGGTTGCCCTCCCGGGGGTTCTTCAGACCACCAAGCACCGACATGAGAGCCCGTTTCAGGGTTACAATATTGTTTTATTATGCAATCAGTCCGTGGGTTGCTTTCCAGCAAGTGTCTCTTGTCGCTCTCGCTCGCGCTCTTGCTCCAACTCCAACCCCGTCTCTCCTCCCGGCCGCTGCTTATACAGAGTGACAGGTGATTAGATAACAAGGCCCAGGTGGGCCATCTACGCACCTGTCGCTGACTTCGAGGCTGGTCCTAGCACACCCCGCCTTGCTGCAGGCCACGCCCCCCTCCACAGTTATATAATATATTATGTGCAGCTGGGATAGGCTCCAGCATCCCCGCGACCCCGTAAGGGACAAGCAGTAGAAAATGGATGGGGGATGTTAGTTTGGAGCGTTAGTTTGTAATGTTAGCCAGCTAGTCACGCTAGCTAACATTAGACCAGGGGTCGGCAACCCGCGGCTCGCCGCATGCGGCTCTTTAGCGCCGCCCTAGTGGCTCTCTGGAGCTTTTTCAAAAATGTATGAAAAATGGAAAAAGATGAGGGGGAAAAAAATATATTTTTTGTTTTAATATGGTTTCTGTAGGAGGACAAACATGACACAAACCTCCCTAATTGTTACAAAGCACACTGTTTATATTAAACATGCTTCACTGATTCGAGTATTTGGCAAGCGCCGTTTTGTCCTACTAATTTTGGTGGTCCTTGAACTCACCGTAGTTTGTTTACATGTATAACTTTCTCCGACTTTCTAGGACGTGTTTTATGCCACTTCTTTTCCTGTCTCATTTTGTCCACCAAACTTAATGTTGTGCATGAAAGGTGAGTTTTGTTGATGTTATTGACTTGTGTGGAGTGCTAATCAGACATATTTGGTCACTGCATGACTGCAAGCTACTCGATGCTAACATGCTATTTAGGCTAGCTATATGTACATATTGCATCATTATGCCTCATTTGTAGCTATATTTGAGGTCATTTAGTTTCCTTTAAGTCCTCTTAATTCAATTTATATCTCATGACACACTATCTGTATGTAATATGGCTTTTAATTTTTTCGGCTCCAGACAGATTTGTTTTTGTATTTTTGGTCCAATATGGCTCCTTCAACATTTTGGGTTGCCGACCCCTGCGTTAGACTAAAGTACTAAATAATAATACAAAAACTTTAAATCTTGCGAATGTGAAAACATTAACGTTACAAAATTCACAAGAGACAACAGTCGTAGATGGCGGCTTCTTCTCTGTGTAGTTCTGCGTTTATTCAACAACCGAAGCATGTTGAATGTAAAAAAAAAAAAAAAAACAACATCTCAGCCGTTAACTTCATTGCTGTTGGGTTTGTTGTGTAATGGTGGGACTAGAGGGTTGTACAGTACACAGCTACTAATAAAGTACCTTGGTACTAGTGAATTAAAAAAAAAGATACTATTGCCTTTGGAAAACAGCGGTAGTTATTTTTCACCCACATGTGCTGCCATGCAGCGGTGACGTTGCTGAGCCGAGGCACGATGCATTTCTGTGTCAAAACGTCAATCATATTAATCGTCCAAAGGAATAATGACAAAATAAAAGCAATTCTACTGGTTAATAAAAAAGGGTGCTTGAAAAACTGTCAATAAAGATGACGCTTTAAAGACGAAAGTGCTGCTTTCAAACATGCCTCGCCCAATGTGTCAATACAGCGTTACCACCGTTGCTTCCAATTTAGATAAACATTCAAATAAAAAAAAAAATCAGATCTGCACAAGGAGTTTAAAGCATGACAGGTATTATAGTTTTAGCTTCCCCCATGCACATATACAGTAGGTACGAGACACGCATGCAGCTGGTTAGCTTGTTGAAAATTATTACAGCAGTCCAAACCATCCAGGTACTGTAAAATAATGCAGGTAATTTGACTGAATTTCATAACAAATTCCAACTTTTTCATTTGTGTTTTATCTTTAACAAAGTATGTTTTACCTGCTACTTGTTTTCAGTGTTTGCTAATTAATTAATTTGTCTTAAAGCACAGGTCAATATTGGTAACCATATATCATGAAGCATTTAATACAATATCAATAAAGCTTTCTATTCTATTCCAACTAGGGATGTCCGATAATGGCTTTTTTGCCGATATCCGATATTCCAATATTGTCCAACTCTTAATTACCGATACCGATATCAACCGATACCGATATTTACAGTCGTGGAATTAACACATTATTATGCCTAATTTGGACAACCAGGTATGGTGAAGATAAGGTCCTTTTTAAAAAAATTAATAAAATAAAATAAAATAAATAAATTAAAAACATTTTCTTGAATAAAAAAGAAAGTAAAACAATATAAAAACAGTTACATAGAAACTAGTAATTAATGAAAATGAGTAAAATTAAGTGTTAAAGGTTAGTACTATTAGTGGACCAGCAGCACGCACAATCATGTGTGCTTACGGACTGTATCCCTTGCAGACTGTATTGATATATATTGATATATAATGTAGGAACTGTCAGAGTTTGTTGGTGACGAACCCCAAGATGCAGAGATGACGGCGTGCATTGAGTGAGAAAACATGATTTAATTAAACACTAAGGCAAAACAACAAACAAAAGGGTAACAACAAAAGGTGCGCACAAGGCCGGTAACAAACTTGGCTATGAACTAAAATAGCACAGAGGCTAACTGTGGACAAGAAACAAAAACACTTACTGTGACACGAAGGAACTAGGACATGAGCAGAGTGAAACAAAAGTAGACAGAGCTACAACGACAAGTATTAAGAACAACGACACGACAGGTAGGAACGACAATAATCCAGCCCTGACTGGAGGAGAAGGCAGGTTTAAATAGCAGCTGGCTGATTGACACCAGGTGTGGCCAGGTGCCAATCAGCCACAGCTGAGGGGACACAGCACTCAGGGAGACAAGTAGGAAATGAAGACAAAATAAAAGCGCTGACAGAAAACTAAGACAAACGCAGAGAAAAAACTAAAACACAGTCAAACTGTCAGGGACAAGCCTGACAGGAACCAGAATATTAATAACAGAAAGAAACAACCCTTTTGCGTGAGTGGTTAGAGTGTCCGCCCTGAGATCGGTAGGTTGTGAGTTCAAACCCCGGCCGAGTCATACCAAAGACTATAAAAATGGGACCCATTACCTCCCTGCTTGGCACTCAGCATCAAGGGTTGGAATTGGGGGTTAAATCACCAAAATGATTCCCGGGCGCGGCCACCGCTGCTGCCCACTGCTCCCCTCACCTCCCAGGGGGTGATCAAGGGTGATGGGTCAAATGCAGAGAATAATCTCGCCACACCTAGTGTGTGTGTGACAATCATTGGTACTTTAACTTTTAACTTTAATGAGTGTAAATGGGGGAGGGAGATTTTTTGGGTTGGTGCACTAATTGTAAGTGTATCTTGTGTTTTTTATGTTGATTTAATTAAAAAAAAAATTAAAAACACGATACCGATAATTAAAAAAACGATACCGATAATTTTCGATATTACATTTTAAAGCATTTATTTTCAATGTTTCGGTTGCCAGCCTTGATCCCCTAATTTAAGTTTTCGGCCAAGTATTGAAATGTTGGTGCATCCCCAACCTAAAATATGACTGTATCTAGGGCTGGGCGATATGGCCTTTTATTAATATCTCGATGTTTTTAAGCCATGTCACGATACACAATATATATCTCGATATTTTGCCTTAGCCCTGAATTAACACTTGATGCATATAATCACACCAGTATGATGATGTCTACATTAAAACATTCTTGTTCATACTGCATTAATATCATTAATATATGCTCATTTTAAACTTTCATGCAGAGAGGGATATCACAACTAAGTCAGTTTACCAAAAGTGTATTTATTAAACAGTTATTAAGCAGTGGCACAAACATTCATGTAATTTCAAAACAGAAAGTGCAAGATTGTCAGAGACATTTTAAAACAAGCTATGAGTGCACTTTTGTGCATGATGTCACTAAGATGACATATCAAAACAACACTAAATTAAAGTGCACTTTTTGTACAGAATGCACAATATTTTAAAACAAATAAAGTGCACTTTTGTGCATGATGTCACACAAGATACTTCAATAACTGTCAAATAAAAATGAGCTGCATAATAAGAAATCAAATAGTGTATGTCCTTCGTTATGTGGTAGGTTCCTGCGGACGTTATCTCCTTCTGTTGTTCACTATTTGTTTCATACGGTGTTAATCTGGAAATAGTTGCTTCTGCATTTTGTTGGTGTGACACCGGTCGGAGATGTTGACATGCGAAATTTCAAGCACTCTTCATTCTCCAGCAGGTGACTTTTCAAATGATGCTACAAATTAGCCGTAATGCTACTTTTTTGTAGCAACGCTTTTGCCGCATACTTGACATATCACGGTTGTCTGTTCAACACCTTCCTGCTTGAAGCCAAACCACCGCCAGACGATGGACCCCCTGCTGTTTTTCTTGGGAATTAATTCTTCCTTCATGTGTTACCAGATTGGCACCTTCTCTCTCTCGTATTACCACTCGCACCGCTCCACTAGCACCACAGTCAACGTTACCCGTTCCGCTACCTCTCTGCTCCGCGAGAGCGTATGACGTCCCACGCGCGACAGTATGTGACGTATGTAAGACGGTGCGCTTGTTTTATGTCTCTGTGAGAAGGAGAGACAAGAAAGAGTGAAACACGCCTGTAGTGTAATGCCCGCAGCTAAAAGCAACTGCGTGAGAACGTATACTCGAATATCACGATATAGTCATTTTCTATATCGCACAGAAACACGGTGGCAGAGGGGTTAGTGCATCTGCCTCACAATACGAAGGTCCTGAGTAGTCTTGGGTTCAATCCCGGGCTCGGGATCTTTCTGTGTGGAGTTTGCATGTCCTCCCCGTGACTGCGTGGGTTCCCTCCGGGTACTCCGGCTTCCTCCCACCTCCAAAGACATGCACCTGGGGATAAGTTGATTGGCAACACTAAATGGTCCCTAGTGTGTGGATGTGAGTGTGAATGTTGTCTGTCTATCTGTGTTGGCCTTGCGATGAGGTGGCGACTTGTCCAGGGTGTACCCCGCCTTCTGCCCGATTGTAGCTGAGATAGGCTCCAGCGCCCCCCGCGACCCCGAAGGGAATAAGCGGTAGAAAATGGATGGATGGATGGGCACAGAAACAAACTCGCAATATATCGAGTATATTCGATACATCACCCAGCCCTAACTGTACCCACCTTAAATGCTGTACAGTAAAACAAAAAATTGCATTGTACTGCAGTGTTTTAGTTGGGGTAACAAGTAGACTGTTATTATGATCCATTAGTGCATGGGGACATTTTACATGTTTTTTCTCAGCAGTTACAAATGATACCAGGCGATGTGAGTTACAAATAATACCATGCAATGTGGCGAGAAATGATTGCTAACTCTTTCTCCCTCCCTTCCTGCTCTCAGGCTATTTTTGAAGTCTTCTCATTAAGTACAAATGTAGCCACTTGATCTCTGGCTCAGCCTCCAATTGACTTTTTTTGTTCTACTAAAAGGCCCAACTGTTGATAGTTGCTTCTTCGTCTTGGTCCTAATGACCCAAGAGAATACTATGTCCCAGTTCCAAGACCTCCAAGATATTTTTGCCAGGTCTTTCCTTATTAAAATTGAGGACAAGGTCTAATAAGGATTAGAGCTCTTCCGCTGTCTCAACAGACATGTTTTATTACCGGTAGCTTTTCTTTTGAGAGGCTTCCCGGCAGCAAAAAACAACGAGACATTGAAATGATTTCTCACAGTATTAAAAAAAACAAACACTCTTTACTGGCAGGGCCTTAGTCTGCCACCTCAGCGTTCTCAGCCAGCCTGTGTTCTCAGAGACGAGGTCCTCACGTCCAGCACTGTCACGCCCACGACCCGTTCTATTTTATCCCATCTCGGCATTGTCCTCCTTTTGTCTGATCCCTTTTCTTGATCTACGGGATTTACAGTCGCTTGTCATCATTGTGGGCAGGAGGGTCACTGCGGGATTATTTCATTAGACAAATTGAATCAGACAGGCTGAAACCAGAGAATGTAGGCTAAGTTCAAGCACATTCCATCACTCCTTTGTTGTAGAAGAAGCTGATAGAGACGTGGCCGCTATTTATTGGCCTAAAATTCTCTTATTCACCTTTTTGACAGACAAGCTTCACAGTGTCTTGGCTGAATGAGCATGTATCGGACACCTCTGTCCCCTTTGGACGCATCCTCGCTCATCCATGCAGACTGGACACTGGCTGAGAGTTAGTGGGCGGCCGAGGGTGGAGTCGGCTCTCTTAGTTGCTTTGTTGGGTCTGCTCCTGTCTTTGGCCATGCTCACCCCACCCCAGCAGACAATGGCGTGGAGCACCGCAGAGGACACCAGAGTGTATATGGGTTTTGAAATGATGTTTTTGTTTGGTTGCTTGTCTATGCATGGTCCAATCATGTGTGCGCAATATATATTATTGGTTAATTAATTTTGTTGTTGTTGTTGTTTTACTTTTGTAGCTGTATGTACAAACCCCGTTTCCATATGAGTTGGGAAATTGTGTTAGATGTAAATATAAACGGAATACAATGATTTGCAAATCCTTTTCAACCCATATTCAGTTGAATATGCTACAAAGACAACATATTTGATGTTCAAACTCATAAAAATTTTTTTTTTTTTGCAAATAATCATTAACTTTAGACTTTGATGCCAGCAACACGTGACAAAGAAGTTGGGAAAGGTGGCAATAAATACTGATAAAGTTGAGGAATGCTCATCAAAGACTTATTTGGAACATCCCACATGTGAACAGGCAAATTGGAAACAGGTGGGTGCCATGATTGGGTATAAAAGTAGATTACATGAAATGCTCAGTCATTCACAAACAAGGATGGGGCGAGGGTCACCACTTTGTCAACAAATGCGTGAGCAAATTGTTGAACAGTTTAAGAAAAACCTTTCTCAACCAGCTATTGCAAGGAATTTAGGGATTTCACCATCTACGGTCCGTAGTATCATCAAAGGGTTCAGAGAATCTGGAGAAATCACTGCACGTAAGCAGCTAAGCCCGTGACCTTCGATCCCTCAGGCTGTACTGCATCAACAAGCGACATCAGTGTGTAAAGGATATCACCACATGGGCTTTGGGAACACTTCAGAAACCCACTGTCATTAACTACAGTTGGTCGCTACATCTGTAAGTGCAAGTTAAAACTCTCCTATGCAAGGCGAAAACCGTTTATCAACAACACCCAGAAACGCCGTCGGCTTCGCTGGGCCTGAGCTCATCTAAGATGGACTGATACAAAGTGGAAAAGTGTTCTGTGGTCTGACGAGTCCACATTTCAAATTGTTTTTGGAAACTGTGGACGTCGTGTCCTCTGGACCAAAGAGGAAAAGAACCATCCGGATTGTTAAAGGCGCAAAGTGTAAAAGGCAGCATGTGTGATGGTATGGGGGTGTATTAGTGCCCAAGACATGGGTAACTTACACATCTGTGAAGGCACCATTAATGCTGAAAGGTACATACAGGTTTTGGAGCAACATATGTTGCCATCCAGGCAACGTTACCATGGACGCCCCTGCTTATTTCAGCAAGACAATGCCAGGCCACGTGTTACATCAACGTGGCTTCATAGTAAAAGAGTGCGGGTACTAGACTGGCCTGCCTGTAGTCCAGACCTGTCTCCCATTGAAAATGTGTGGCGCATTATGAAGCCTAAAATACCACAACGGAGACCCCCGGATTGTTGAACAACTTAAGCTGTACATCAAGCAAGAATGGGAAAGAATTCCACCTGAGAAACTTCAAAAATGTGTCTCCTCAGTTCCCAAACGTTTACTGAGTGTTGTTAAAAGGAAAGGCCATGTAACACAGTGGTGAACATGCCCTTTCCCAACTACTTTGGCACGTGTTGCAGCCATGAAATTCTAAAGTTCATTATTATTTGCAAAAAAGAAAATGTTTATGAGTTTGAACATCAAATATGTTGTCTTTGTAGCATATTCAACTGAATATGGGTTGAAAAGGATTTGCAAATCATTGTATTCCATTTATATTTACATCTAACACAATTTCCCAACTCATATGGAAACGGGGTTTGTAGAAATGGCAATGCTGGAGTGGTAGCTGGTTGCATCAGCTCTGCTCTTTTAATGTCTTTAATGTCCTTTGTGTTCTTTGATGTTTCCCTCTTACACACATGTTTATGTGTGCTATGGCTATGAGTTTTTTCTTTTTCCTTGGCCTCAGTCTGGACCCCCTCTCCAGGGGCCTAGGCTTGGACAGCATTTACCTGTTTCTCACCTTTTTTTGTAAGGGGCGCCGGAAGTTGGCAGACCCGTCAGTGATCCTGTTCTGTCTCCCTGTAATGTTTGTCTGATCTTGAATGGGATTGTGCTGAAAATCATCATTTCTAGGGGTGTGGGAAAAAATCGATTCGAATTTGAATCGCGATTCTCACGTTGCGCGATTCAGAATCGATTCTCATTTAAAAAAAATTTTTTTTTATTTTTTTTAATTAATCAATCCAACAAAACAATACACAGCAATACCATAACAATGCAATCCAATTCCAAAATCAAACCCGACCCAGCAACACTCAGAACTACAATAAACAGAGCAATTGAGAGGAGACACAAACACGACAGAGCAAACCAAAAGTAGTGAAACAAAAATGAATATTATCAACAACAGTATCAATATTAGTTACAATTTCAACATAGATCCTCATTGACATTATCATTAGACATTTATAAAAAAAAAAAAAAAAGAACAATAGTGTCACAGTGGCTTACACTTGCATCACATCTCATAAGCTTGACAACACACTGTGTCCAATATTTTCACAAAGATAAAATAAGTCATATTTTTGGTTCATTTAATAGTTAAAACTAATTTACATTATTGCAATCAGTTGATAAAACATTGTCCTTTACAATTATAAAAGCTTTTTACAAAAATCTACTACTCTGCTTGCATGTCAGCAGACTGGGGTAGATCCTGCTGAAATCCTATGTATTGAATGAATAGAGAATCCTTTTGAATCGGGAAAATATCGTTTTTGAATCGAGAATCGCGTTGAATGGGAAAAAAATCGATCTTGAATCGAATCGTGACCCCAAGAATCAAGAATCGTGGGACACCCAAAGATTCGCAGGCCTAATAATTTCCCCTCGGGATTAATAAAGTACTTCTGATTCTGATTTTGCTTCTACCCAAAATCCTAGCTACAGTGGTACCTCAATTTACGAATATTCTAAGATAAGAGCTGTCCCTGCATTCAAGTAGCGAGCTAATTTTGAATTACATGCCTCCCCACCACCTGAAATAGTGACTGTCCAGAGATCGACACAACTCTGCCCTCCAACCAACGGAACTGAGAAAGTTAGTGCGAAGGAGAGGAAGCGTACTACCAAATCAGAGAAACAAACCATTAAAAACATGTCCTACCAGTTAGCAGACCCGGTGAGTCAGCCCGACCACAGCACCGTCAGTGGCGGCTGCTGGTCTTTCAAGTCGCGGAAGCTCATTTTCAGCGACTCTAAACACGAGTACAGTTTTTTAGAATACATTTTGAAATCCTTCTTTTTGTTTTTAAGTCCATCAATGGTCTGGCCCCAGCATACTTGGCTGATATTTTAACTGTTCGCCACCCACCAGGGAATCCTTACACACATCTTTGGAAATACCAAGGACTACACTTAAAAAATGGGGTTCTTTTTCCGCATCCGCACCCAAGGTTTGGAACTCCCTCCCACCTGAGTTGCGAGCCATCACGGAGCTAGAAGTTTTTAAATCTCAACTAAAAACATATTTGTTTAAATTGGCTTTTAACCAGCAATTGATATAAGTATTTATTATTACTGTTTTAATATGTGTGGTTTTACTTGCTTTTAACTTATTTGTCCGGTAAAGCACTTTGTGCACCAATGTGATGTTGTAAGGTGTGATACAAATAAACCTTTAAGATTGATTGATTGATTGAGTCTCCAATAACAGAAAATATATAAATAAATGCGAAATTTTACAAAGAAAGCATCACTTAGAGCAGGGGTTCTTAACATTTTTGACCTTGGGGCCCAACCTTTCCACTACAGATGGGCTCCGGGCCCACCCAAATATTAACACTAAACTAGTGATCTTACTCTTGATTTTAATTTTATTCAATAATTTTTTATTCAATAATTATTTCGAACCTACTTGCCGTTTACAACCTTGTCAAATGATATGAACGCATGTGTTAATCACAAAGATTATTATTTATTGAAGACGTACACCTTAGGCTTAGGTCAGGCTGATTTAAAAAAAAAAAATACTAACTAAAATACTGCATGAGAAGGGACACATAAATAACTGAAAAAAAATACATTTACATACAATTATTTTGTGCTAATATAAACTAAATTGATGATGTGTCATGATCCGTGGTCCGGATCATGTTTTTGTGTTTTCTGTTAGTTTTGGACTCCTTTTAGTTCTTGTTTGTGCACCTGTGAGTTTGTTTTGGTTGCCATGGTTACTCATTGTGTTCACCTGTCTCTGATTAGTGCTCACCTGCTTCCCGAGCACTAATCAGAGGCCTTATTTAAGTTTGCCTTTGCCAGTCAGTCGGTCTGGCGTCATTGTTCGCTTCATGCCTGGTCCACGTAAGTCTTGTTTATTCATGCCACAGCTAGTAGGTTTCCTAGTTTATGATTCCAGTGCTAAGTTGTGTTTCTTTAGCTTCTCGTGCGAACGGCACACTTTCCTTTTGCTTGTTTCCTGTTTTTGGTTTAAGCTGTGATTTATGACAATAAATCATACTCCTACCTTCACGCTTTGTCCGGAGTTGTCCATTCTGCATCCCGGGAGAACGACCCCGTAGTGAGCTGCAACCCCCTCCTTGACCTAATGAATATCTTTCTGAACTAAACTATCAATAAAATTAAAGCGCAAATGAAAATACAGCTTCACCATTTTAGTCATACTTTTAGTGCTTAAGAAACTTCTCGAAGACTTTGGCTCCAGACTTCTTCGTGTTTGAATTTGAGATGGTAATTACTGCCTTAAGTGGTGGAAAAGTGTATTACAACTTAGTACCACTGCGGCTCATACGGACCACAGTTAAAGGGGAACATTATCACCAGACCTATGTAAGCGTCAATATATACCTTGATGTTGCAGAAAAAAGACCATATATTTTTTTAACCGATTTCCGAACTCTAAATGGGTGAATTTTGGCGAATTAAATATTCGCTCTCGGAGCGATGACGTCACAACGTGACGTCGCATCGGGAAGCAATCCGCCATTTTCTCAAACACCGGGTCAAAACAGCTCTGTTATTTTCCGTTTTTTTCGACTGTTTTCCGTACCTTGGAGACATCATGCCTCGTCGGTGTGTTGTCGGAGGATGTAACAACACGAACAGGGACGGATTCAAGTTGCACCAGTGGCCCAAAGATGCGAAAGTGGCAAGAAATTGGACGTTTGTTCCGCACACTTTACCGACGAAAGCTATGCTACGACAGAGATGGCAAGAATGTGTGGATATCCTGCGACACTCAAAGCAGATGCATTTCCAACGATAAAGTCAAAGAAATCTGCCGCCAGACCCCCATTGAATCTGCCGGAGTGTGTGAGCTATTCAGGGACAAAGGACCTCTGTAGCACGGCAAGCAATGGCGGCAG
Organism: Nerophis lumbriciformis; assembly: GCF_033978685.3. NCBI lineage: Eukaryota > Metazoa > Chordata > Actinopteri > Syngnathiformes > Syngnathidae > Nerophis > Nerophis lumbriciformis. Next base: position 57,613,593 of record NC_084550.2, on the reverse strand, counting down.
TTTGTTCCCGCAGACGTGCGAGCTAAACCCCCCTGGATGTCTTGGCTCACACCGTCCCGAAGATGATCAAGAGAAGAATATCGACCCTAGCTTCCCTGGCCTGCTGACATGAGGGTATGTCTACAGAATATATTAATTGATGAAAACTGGGCTGTCTGCACTCTCAAAGTGCATGTTGTTGCCAAATGTATTTCATATGCTGTAAACCTAGTTCATAGTTGTTAGTTTCCTTTAATGCCAAACAAACAAACAAACCTGGATGGATTCTCACTCGTACGAGCTGACTGCTCTGACTCTTCCGGGAAGAGAAAAGGGGGTGGAGTCGGCGTGTACGTGAGTGACAAGTGGTGTAAACAGCTCACTGTGAAAAAAACCATATGCAGCCCCGACGTAGAACTGCTGTGTTTATCAATGAGACCTCACTACCTGCCGAGGGAGTTTGGCAACATCATCATAGCCGCTGTTTATGTCCCACCCAGCGGCAATGCAGGCAGAGCTGCTGCGAGCATAGCAGAGTGCGCACATGAACAGCTGCAGCGCACACCCAGAGCTCCGGTTTTCTTTTTGGGTGACTTTAACCATTGTAAACTGGAGACTGCCTTGCCGGGATTTGAACAATTTGTAAAATGTGACACAAGAAATGATAAGATTATAGATAAATGTTATGGCAATATAAAGAGGGGATACTCAGCAAAACCAAAGCCCCCCCTTTCTAACTCGGATCACAACACCATACATCTAATACCCACATATAAATCTGTTTTTAAATCAATTAAACCTGAGCATAAGACAATTAATGTGTGGTCAGACAATGCTATTGAGACACTGAAGGGGTGTTTCATGTGCACAGACTGGTCCCTGTTCCATGCACTAGGACTAGATGAGGCTACAGTAACTATAACGGACTACATTGAGTTTTGTGTTGGCAATGTGGTACCCAAGAAAAACATTGTAGTCTATCCCAATAACAAACCCTATGTAACAAAAGAAATAAAAGACTGCATAAATAGGAAAAAGCAGGCCTTTAGAAGTAAAGACAGAGCAGGACTGTCAGTTGTCCAAAAAGAACTCAAACAACTTCTCACTAATGCAAGAGAACAACATAGGCAAACAATGGAACATAATCTCCAAATGTCAAATACAAAAAAACTTTGGGACACAATGAAATCAGTCACTAATATGAACCCTGCAAAGAAACAAATCATCACCCTGGATGAGCAGCAAAAATCAAATGAGCTAAATGACTTTTATTTTTTGACCCCCCTCTACTTTTTGCGAAGATTAAGATTGTACGGCGTAAGCAGCCACATCATGATGATTTTCTACCGTGCCATTGTAGGGAGCATCATTAGATACGGGATCACCTCATGGTTTGGCAACCTAACCGTTAAGCTAAAAAGCAAACTGGCCGGCATGCATAAAACGGCAATGAAAATCGTAGGGAGGAAAGAATATGAGCCTATACAGAGCATCTATGAGCAGGCAGTTAGGAAAAAAGCTAAGAAAATGATTTCCAACTCACAACACCCACTCTTTCCTGAATATGGAACCCTGCCATCAGGGAGAAGACTCCGGGTCCCACTATGCAAATCTAACCGCCTTAAATTATCATTTGTCCCAGCCTCCATTAAGCTGACCAACAATGTGCAATAGAATTTTAATACATAGGTTAGCACTTTTTTAGCACATAGCACTTTAGCACATAGCACTTTAGAACTAAGCACTTTAGCACACAGCACTTTATCCATGAGCTCTAGTGCAATGCACATTGGTACTTTATCTTTATCTCCATACTGTAGATTTTATGCCTACATCAAAGTGCCACCTATGTCTATCAAGCTCCACGTTCTGATGTTTAAATGTTAGTTGTATGGTTGTGGTTCTGTCTGTGCTTGTGTTTTTGTTCTGTTGTTTTTGGGTATGTTAAGAAAGCAATGATGCACTGTGCCCAAGACAAATTTCCCCGCGGGGACAATAAAGTTGAACCTTGAACCTTGAACCTTGAATCATTGGTTAGAAGGCGATCGCCGAATTCGTCCTCGCTTTCTCCCGTGTCGCTGGCTGTCGTGTCGTTTTCGTCGTTTTCGCTTGCATACGGTTCAAACCGACATGGCTCAATAGCTTCAGTTTCTTCTTCAATTTCATTTTCGCTACCTGCCTCCACACTACAACCATCCGTTTCAAAACATTCGTAATCTGTTGAATCGCTTAAGCCGCTGAAATCCGAGTCTGAATCCGAGCTAATGTCGCTATAGCTTGCTGTTCTTTCCGCCATGTTTGTTAGTGTTGGCTTCACTATGTGACGTCACAGGAAAATGGACGGGTGGTTAAAATCAGGCAATATGAAGCTTTTTTAGGGATATTGCGTGATGGGTAAACATTTTAAAAAAACTTCGAAAAATATAATAAGCCACTGGGAACTGATTTTTAATGGTTTTAACAATTCTGAAATTGTGATAATGTTCCCCTTTAAGAAACACATACTTTTTGGCAGCCCAACAATGGGCTCTGGTCCTATGGTTAAGAAATACTGACTTAGAGGATTGAAAAATTCTTCTTTTTCTTGTGGGTGGCGCGGCTCGGTTTGTAGAGCGGGCATGCCAGCAACTTAAGGGTTCCAGGTTCGATCCCTGCTTCCGCCATCCTAGTCACTGCCGTTGTGTCCTTGGGCAAGACACTTTACCCTCCTTCTCCCAGTGCCACCCACACTGGTTTAAATGTAACTTAAAGATGTAGATGATGGGTTTCACTATGTAAAGCGCTTTGAGTCGCTAGAGAAAAGCACTATACAAATATAACGCACTTTGCTTCTTATTAACTCAATTTGCTGTCAATCAAAAGGGATACAGCCTCAGACCGATCATTCAGTTATCGTGCAGAAGCCAAGCGTCCAGGCTAGCTAAGGCCGAGCCTACTTCTCGTTCACTTCCAGAGTCGCTCGGCATCCGTGAGCGGGACAAAGCATTTATCCAATGACTGTCAAGTTTGGCTGCAGTGGAAAACCTCACTCTATGCTCTGCCATTGAAGTCAATGGTCACTCAGCTTCAACACTGTTTGAGAATGAATGAGAAGAAAGTCACGTCAGCCATTGCAAAACTAGCTGATTCTAAAGCGTTCTATAGCGCATATTTAGTCAATGAAATGTAAACACAAACGTACATATTTGACCACTTATTTCTATTGACAATTTCAGGGCTTTCCTTGCAGTCTTTTAATCAGTCTCCACCCTAAAGTTACAGTGGGTGTTTCATGTGTGAGAAATTTCAAGTCACTCCGACTAGTGCGGTTGATTTGTCCGAGAAATAATAGCACAGACAACCCAGTAGGGGTGCGTGTTTTGAAAAATGTTCAGCTCAGGAGTAGGTGAGTTACACAAATGTGCAGTGAGCGTATAGCGTGCCCTTGGCAGTCATATGACTGGCATGGTATCAATTCCCATTCAGTGTGCTCTACGTAATCCCCCTGTGCTTTACTGGCGACTCCCCCAGTGCATAGTCCGCCTTTTGCACTAAGTCAGCTGGGATAGGCTCCAGCTGGTGCTGTCACCTTGAACAGGATACCCTGTAGAAAGGATGACCATAAAAAGTTGAACCTTTTGTCTGATGTCATACAAAATTCCATCTCCTAGGGCTGGGCGATATGGACCAACAGTGATATCCCGGTATTTTTAGGCCGAATTGCGATGGTATTTTAAACAAAACTTGCAAAGTGTTTACTTTAAACTCAACACTACAATTCTGTAACTACTAGTATTCTAAAAATTACTTTAAAAAAAGTAATTAATTATTAGAGATGTCCGTTAATGGCTTTTTTGCCGATATCCGATATTCCGATAATGTCCAACTCTTAATTACCGATTCTGATGTTAACCGATACCGATATATGGAATTAACACATTATTATGGCTAATTTTGTTGTGATGCCCCGCTGGATGCATTAAACAATGTAACAAGGTTTTCCAAAATAAATCAACTGAAGTTATGGAAAAAAATGCCAACATGGCACTGCCATATTTATTATTGAAGTCACAAAGTGCATTATTTTTTTTAACATGCCTCAAAACAGCAGCTTTGAAATTTGGGACATGAGGAGGATGAGGTGGGCGTGGTGTAGGGGGTGGAGGGCGCGGTTGAGGTGGGGTGGGGTAGGGAGTAGCGGGGGGTGTATATTGTAGCGTCCCGGAAGAGTTAGTGCTGCAAGGGGTTCTGGGTATTTGTTCTGCTGTGTTACGGTGTGGATGTTCTCCCGAAATGTGTTTGTCATTCTTGTTTGGTGTGGGTTCACAGTGTGGCGCATATTTGTTACAGTGTTAAAGTTGTTTATACGGCCACCCTCAGTGTGACATGTATGGCTGTTGACCAAGTATGCCTTGCATTCACTTGTGTGTGTGAAAAGCCGTAGATATTATGTGACAGGGCCGGTACGCAAAGGCAGTGTTTTTAAGGTTTATTGGCGCTCTGCACTTCTCCCTACGTCCGTGTACACAGCGGCGTTTTAAAAAGTCATAAATTTTACTTTTTGAAACTGATACTGATCATTTTGAAACCGATATCGATCATTTCCGATATTACATTTTAAAGCATTTATCGGCCGATAATATCGGACTGCCGATATTATCGGACATCTCTATTAATTAAAGTTACTTGTTACTTAACCAAAACATACATTTAATTACTAATGGAATTACTCTTTAATAAATGTAATTAATTACTAGGGAAAGTAAATGCGTTACTTTAAAAAAAACTATTTATATATGTTATATGCAGTTGAGAGAAGTCTATGAGAGCAGCGTGTTTGTGCTTTTAAAAGGCGGTTTCTGTTGCTAAGCGACGAGTGACGTCACTGAGGGTTTCATCTGAACTGTTTTGGTTAGCCTTAGCAGTTGTCTGCTCCGACGGCTGCTTTGTTGAATCTTTTCACCTTTTTATGTTACCTCTGGTTAATAAAGAAGAGCCACCGCCCACCACCGCCAGCCGCTGGAGCTACGGTCCGGGCACATCGGCTGTGCACAAAGGTGTATGGGCATTCGGCCGTAACAAAGGCACATCAAAAGATACCAGTATGGCGGTAATGTGTCAAATATATATCGCTTTCTAAAACATACCGGTATTAACTTATACCGGTGACCATCAAAAAGGCACAGCAGAGACTTTACTTTCCAAGACTCCTCAGAAAGAACCACCTGTCACAAAAACCGCCTGTGTCTTTTTATCGCTGCTCAACAGAGAGTGTGTTGACATACTGCATGTGTGTATGGTATGCCAGCTGCACAGCGGCAGAGAGAAATGCACTTCAGGGGGTCATAAAAACTGCCATGAAGATCACTGGCTGCTCTCTCCCCTCTCTAGATAAACTGTACAGTGCCAGGTGCCTCAAAAAGGCCCAAAACATCATAAGGGACCCATTTCACATGGGACGTAAACTTATTGAACTGCTGCCCTCGGGCAGGAGATGCGGGACGATAAAATGCCGGACAAACAGGTTCATGAACGTCGCTGAACACAATCAAGGCATAAAAAAGAGTGCATGTGAGCTGTGTGCTTGGTATTTATGTTTTTTATTTATTTATTTGTATCTTAGTACCAATGTTCTTATGTTTTTATGTTTCATCTATAAATTTGCACTAATGGGTTTGCTTGCAATTTTTACAATGTACAATGACAACAAAGATCTATTCTATTCTATACCACCCAGCCCTAGTGTCTCCCACCACTTGCGTTTTAGCCATCGTTTTATTCTATCTTTTCAATGGATAATACTGTAGTAATGAAACTAGGATCCGCTTTAGAGTAGTCCATGTACAGCTTGCAAAGCAGTATAGATTCACGAACGTATTTTTCGGACTATAAGTCACAGTTTTTTTCATAGTTTGGCCGGGGGTGCGACTTATACTCAGGAGCGACTTATGTGTGAAATTATTAACACATTAGCGTAAAATATCAAATAATATTATTTAGCTCATTCACGTAAGACAGTGGTTCTCAAATGGGGGTACGTGTACCCCTGGGGGTACTTGAAGGTATGCCAAGGGGTACTTGAGATTTTTTTTAAATATTCTAAAAATAGCAACAATTCAAAAATCCTTTATAAATATAATAATTGAATAATACTTCAACAAAATATGAATGTAAGTTCATAAACTGAACATCAAATCAAGTAGGCTATTCCATTCATTACCATAAACCAAGAGTTTCCCCCATGCCATGATGGTTTGACCCTCACTAAAATGTCTGTCAAAAAGAACTGTGAAAAGAAATGCAATATTCAGTGTTGACAACTTGATTTTTTTGTGGACATGTTCCTTAAATATTGATGTTAAAGATTTCTTTTTTTGTAAAGAAATTTTTAGAATTAAGTTCATGAATCCAGATGGATCTCTATTACAATCCCCAAAGAGGGCACTTTAAGTTGATGATTACTTCTATGTGTAGAAATCTTTATTTATAATTGAATCACTTGTTTATTTTTCAACAAGTTTTTAGTTATTTGTATATCTTTTTTTCCAAATAGCTCAAGAAAGACCACAACAAATGAGCAATATTTTGCACTGTTATACAATTTAATAAATCAGAAACTGATGACATAGTGCTGTATTTTACTTCTTTATCTCTTTTTTTCAACCAAAAATGCTTTGCTCTGATTAGGGGGTACTTGAATTAAAAAAATGTTCACAGGGGGTACATCACTGAAAAAAGGTTGAGAACCACTGACGTAAGAGACTAGACGTGTAAGATTTCATGGGATTTAGCGATTAGGAGTGACAGATTGTTTGGTAAACGTATAGCATGTTCTATATGTTATAGTTATTTGAATGACTCTTACCATAATATGTTACGTTAACATACCAGTTGGTTATTTATGCCTCATATAACGTACACTTATTCAACCTGTTGTTCACTATTCTTTATTTATTTTAAATTGCCTTTCAAATGTCTATTCTTGGTGTTGGGTTTTATCAAATAAATGTACCCAAAAAATGCGACTTATACTCCAGTGCGACTTATATATGTTTTTTTCCTTCTTTATTATGCATTTTCGGCCGGTGCGACTTATACTCCGGAGCGACTTATACTCCGAAAAATACGGTACTTTTATTTGTCAGGAACATCAGGTGTGAAGCATGTTGGCACAATAAACGTCAACACGCAAACATTAGGCACCTCAGTGCCGATATCATAAAAGAATAAACCTACAGTCTGAATGCAGAATGCATTAAACAAAAATACATCCATTGTCATGTTTTTCATAATGATGGTGAACGATGAGCGACTTGTACTCCGAAAAATACAGTAACTCAATAACTCACTTGCCTAAATAGCTGCCAAATGAACTATCGTAGCCTGACCTCTGTAGTCTTCACTTTGCTTCTCGCAGCACCGGTGCCGCTTGTCCTTTTGGCCCAGCTCCCAAACCCCCTCAGGATTCCCATTAAAGCCCCTCTGTCACAAAGGCACGCCGGGTCCAGTTTCTCTTGGCACTGCCACGTGGCAGAAAGAGAGCAACAAGTGATTGGGGGGAAGGATTAGTTAGTGATGAGTGACTTAAGGTTTCTCGCATTTACACAAACACTCATTGCACAAAAAGTGATTTCTCGCAATATCGGATCATCCGGGCTGTAACAAGACCCGGCATTTATCCATAAGACTGTGTCTTTTACACAGAACCCAAGAAGGCCGGGAAGTGTGCCTAAAAGTGGACAAAAACAGTACAGCCCAGCCTTTGACTAGCAGGAGTCACGGCTAGAGGTGGGTACGGAAACCCGGTTCCGTTATGGTAGATGCCAACATAAACCCAAGACCAAACACATTTGTCGGTGCTTCATTTCGAGGCTAAATGAACGCACAGTGAGTGCTTGGCAGTGATATTGTGCAAGTATCGTCTTGTAAGTAATGTAGCATCCCGACAGACGCACACAGTCTGACACTCTTTTTAAAACTTTATTGCCGACCTTAACATTCCAACAGAAGCCATCAACCCCGCTAGTGTAGCATCAGTAACCCTGTAGTCACAACAACACAGCGCTTCCTTATTATGCACCAATGACGGTTATAGAATTAGGTTGCATTTAGGGCTGCAACAACTAATCGATTATAAAAATAGTTGGCGATTAATTTAGTCATCGATTCGTTGGATCTATGCTATGCGCATGCGCAGAGGCAATTATTATTATATTTTTTTAATGTATTTATTTTATTTATTTATTTTTATAAACCTTTATTTATAAACTGCAACATGTACAAACAGCTGAGAAACAATAATCAAAATAAGTATGGTGCCAGTATGCTGTTTTTTTTCCAATAAAATACTGGAAAGGATAGAAATGTAGTTTGTCTCTTTTATCTGATTATTAATCGAAGTAATAATCGACAGATTAATTGATTATCAAATTAATCGTTATTTACAGCCCTAGTTGCATTTAGATTTTGTTTATTTAAAAAGGGACTACGTAAATCAATAACTTAAAATGTATTTATGAATCCCTTAGTTACAAGTTAATAGTTATGCACATTTGACATGTAAATATGTGAGATTAAGGCTAATGTCATTTACAAACTCTCAGAATCAAGGGCAGCAACATTATAAGCCTAGCAGGTCGTTTTTTGCACGTTCTCTATGTTCTCGAAGGGTGTAACGGTACGTGTTGTATTGAACCGTTTCGGTACGGGGGTTCCGGTTCGGTTCGGAGGTGTACCGAACAAGTTTCCACACGGACATATTAAGTAGCGTAACACACGTTGTGTAAACAATGCACACCGAGGCACAACACACTGCTGTATGGTCAGTCTACCGTAGCCCGTTAGCTGCTAGCATGCCGCTAACGGGCTACGATAGGCTGACCATACGTCCTCTTTTCACCGGACATGTCCTCTTTTGCGGAGCTGTCAGGGCGGGGTTTCTTAAATGCCTCAAATGTCCGGCATTTTGAGTTAGGGTTGCGTGTATTTTCAGTGTACGTTCAGGGTTAAGAAGGGGTTAAAAACAAAACAAATTGTGCGTGCAGCAGCATTGGTGAGGGAGGGGCAGAGAGAGAGAGAGAGAGAGTTATGATAAACGCGCATAAAAGCTCTGCTTTTTATCCATAGATTTATCACATTTCATTTTTTATTATCTACAGCAGGGGTGTCATTGTACATTGTATGATAACGTAATAATTAAGACAACTTCAGATTGTTTTCTTTGTTTAAAAATAGAACAATCACATTCTGAAAATGTACAAATCATAATGTTGTTGTTTTTTTGCACTTACACGGTTTTTATATTTGTCGTTATTTATACTTTCGGAAGAAATTATGTGATAATGTTCATCAGTCAACTCATTGGTGTTAATTTTCAATCGGTCAAGATAAAAAAATAATATCGAAATCAAATTACAGGATGTTATTTATGTAGTTTGCTCATTTGCCTCAACTGGTGCCCCAACATCATTTGGTAAAATGTTTTTTACATATGTAACATCATCTACAAAGATACAAAGAATTGCTATTGCGACATCTAGTGGACACATTTAGAACAGCAGTTTCTTTCATTCAAAAATTTCAGCTAATTTTTATACTTAGCAAACTCATACGTACGTTTTACACCCCTGGTGTAGCCCAAAGGTGTTAATATTCTGCACATTGTACATTGATCTACATTAGATTGGTTTTAGCGTCTTTAATGAACCAAATGTATCAAAAATAATCATTCCATTTATCTCTATGCTCTATTTCTATTGTGTGCTTTTAATATGAATATTGTATTTATTAGAGAATCATCTGCCTGCAGTTTTTTTATGTTTCAGTTTGAAAATCATTAAAAGGTGCCTGCTCTTTGATCGGGGAGCAAACATGGCGAGTGTTGCTGCAACAGGTTTAAAAAAATAAATAAAAAATGAATTCAAGGCTAACATAAGACAGTTACAATACATAATGTTTTGTATTGAATTGAACTAAATTACTGTGGAACGAGCTCACGCTTGGAATGTGGTGCAGCAGGTTCTCATTCAGTGTCATAATCAGACTAAAAGCTGTCATCACTGCGGGTACACACACACACCTTCTGTACAATGGCAGTTTTCGTCATTATACTCGCGTCTTCCCAGCGGACTGCAGCAAAAAGCCTTTCCTCGGTCACTTACTTGCGTCCATGACCTCAAGTGCATCCACTTTGCAGCAGAAGGCCCATGCTTGTGCACAGTTATCACACTCACAGATTGTCATTAACACATTTTCTGCACACCTCCTCCACTTTGCCATGCTCAAACACTTCTGTGTTTTTGTCTGCTGATGAAAAATGACTACATAATGGTGTACTAAAAAACATTATAGCTACATATTTTTTCTTTTTGGCATCAGTCCGAGTGTATATTTCCACCGATTTCTGTATGATTGGTCCGTTTGGAAGTCATTGCAGGCTGGTATTGATGTGCGGATCAATACTAAAATATCGATACCACCGATACCAGATCTTTATGCTTTAATATTGATTCTCAAACAGAAATAACGATACTTTTGACACTTTTTGCTAACTTTTTCCACCAAGGGTCGCTTACTGGGAATTCCAAGTATGCGGCGGCCATATTGATATTTTGTTTTAAAAAAAAAATGCTAAAAACATATTGTTTCAGCTCTTTATTATAGGTGATAAGGGGACTAAGTATTTAAGTATAATTATTAGAGATGTCCGATAATGGCTTTTTTGCCGATATTCCGATATTGTCCAACTCTTAATTACCGATTCCGATATCAACCGATACCGATATATACAGTGGTGGAATTAACACATTATTATGCCTAATTTTGTTGTGATGCCCCGCTGGATGCATTAAACAATGTAACAAGGTTTTCCAAAATAAATCAACTCAAGTTATGGAAAAAAATGCCAACATGGCACTGCCATATTTATTATTGAAGTCACAAAGTGCATTTTTTTAACATGCCTCAAAACAGCAGCTTGGAATTTGGGACAGGCTCTCCCTGAGAGAGCATGAGGAGGTAGAGGTGGGCGGGGTTGGGGGGGGGGGGGGGGGGGGGGGGGAGCGTGGTTGTTGGGGGGGGTAGCGGGGGGTGTATATTGTAGCGTCCCGGAAGAGTTAGTGCTGCAAGGGGTTCTGGGTATTTGTTCTGTTGTGTTATGGTGCGGATGTTCTCCCGAAATGTGTTTGTCATTCTTGTTTGGTGTGGCGCATATTTGTAACAGTGTTAAAGTTGTTTATACGGCCACCCTCAGTGTGACCTGTATGGCTGTTGACCAAGTATGCTTGGCATTCACTGTGTGTGTGTGTGTGTGTGTGTGTGTGTGTGTGTGTGTGTGTGTGTGTGTGTGTGTGTGTGTGTGTGTGTGTGTGTGTGAAAAGCCCTAGATATTATGTGATTGGGCCGGCACGCAAAGGCAGTGCCTTTAAGGTTTATTGGCGCTCTGTACTTCTCCCTACGTCCGTGTACACAGCGACGTTTTAAAAAGTCATAAATTTTACTTTTTGAAACCGATACCGATAATTTTGAAACCGATAATTTCCGATATTACATTTTAAAGCATTTATCGGCCGATAATATCGGCAGTCCGATATTATCGGACATCCCTAATAATTATTATTAATTATACGTTTGAACATTTCAGCTTTTTCTCATTACATACCGATTTTTTTGCTCCTTTTTTTTCTTCCATTTTTACTGTTGTTTTTTTCCCCATGTATGAATAGTAGTATAATACGATTTTATTACTGCATAAAATTCTACTTTTGCTAAAATATGAATGTTCAGTTATGCAAAATTAGTACTCACATTTAGATTTAGGTTCAAGGTTTAGATTTAAAATGTAGGTTTGGATTTAACATTTAGACTTAGATTCAAGATTTAGGTTACGATTTCACATTCAGATTTAGGTTTAGATTTAACATTTGGATTTAGATTAAACATTTAGATGATTTCGATTTAACATTTAGGTTTAGATTCAACATTTATGTTTACATTCATCATTTAGATCAGGGGTCTCAAACTCAATTTACCTGGGGGCCACTGGATGCAGAAACTGGGTGAGGCTGGGCTGCAAGAAAAGAAAATTCACCTTCTTTGAATGGCTATCCCGCCCTAGCAACATACTCGCCAACGCTCCCGATTTTTCCGGGAGACTCCCGAATTTCAGTGCCCCTCCCGACAATCCCACGGGGCAACCATTCTCCCGAATTTGTCCCGATTTTCACCTGGACAATAATTTTAAGGGCGTGCCGTGATGGCACTGCCTTTACCGTCCTCTACAACCTGTCGACGCGTCCGCATTTTCTCCATTCAAAAAGCGTGCCGGCCCAGTCACATGTTGTATGCGGCTTCTGCAGACACACTAAGTGACTGCAAGACATACTTGATCAACAGCCATACAGGTCACACTGAGGGTGGCCGTATAAACAACTTTATCACTGTTACAAATATGCGCCACACTGTGAACCCACACCAAACAAGAATGACAAACACATTTCGGGAGAACATCCGCACCGTAACACAACTTAAACAGAACAGAACAAATACCCAGAATCCCATGCACCACTAACTCTTCCAGGCTCCAATATACACCCCCACTACCACCAAACCCCGCCCCCCCAACCCCGCCCACCTCAACCGACGCACAGAGGGGGGGTGGCGCACATTTGTAACAGTGTTAAAGTTTTTTATACGGCCACCCTCAGTGTGACCTGTATGGTTGTTGATCAAGTATGCCTTGCAGTCACTTACATGTGTGTACAGAAGCCAAATACAACATGTGACTGGGCTGGCACGCTGTATGTACAGGTTGTAGAGGGCGCTAAAGGCAGTGCCATCACGGCACGCCCTTAATATTGTTGTTAGGGTGAAAATCGGCAGACATTCGAGAGAATGGTTTCCCTAAAATTCGGGAGTCTCCCGGAAAAATCGTGAGGGTTGGCAAGTATGACGCTGTCATATAAAACTTGCGGGCCGCACTAACATTACATTTTCATATTAAGGTGCGGGCCGCAAAATAACGTCTCGCGGGCCGCAATTGGCTCGCGGGCCGTGTGTCTGAGACCCCTAAATTTAGATGTACCGGTAGATGTAACATTTAGATGTAATATTTAGAGTCAACAGTTAATTTAAATCTAAATGTAATGAAAATGATCTAAATGTGAGAAAAGTGCATTAAATGTGACAAAAATGGGGTACATGTAAGAAATATATCTGCCAGAAAAGTGTGACAGAACTTTTACATTCGGCACCCCATACTGGAGTTTTGGATTAATGACGATCACTAGCGAAAAACAAAGGTGAGACACATTGTTAAGCATGATTTATTGGTGAGTATTGAGGAAATAAATGGAGCATGCTTTCAGGGTGGGCCTCGTCACAACCACTTCCTGTACATGTGGCAAACTGTGTAGTATGTGTCCATTTATTTATTTGAATTAGGACAATGCATATTCATCAACATGGAGCAACAATGTAAATATGCCGGAGTTAGCACAATAGCTCACTTTCATCCCTTGTCCTAAGGCAGGTTAATACAGTAAACATTCAACAGGTCATGATACAAAAGAATACATAAATCACAAGGCATTACACATTACAAGCATACCAGAAGCACAGATCATGGACAAAAAAATAAAACAAACAATTACAAAAAAACATGTGAATAATCTAATTGTGCGTGCATGTCTGATTGGTTTTCAACCATTGTTTCAGTGCAATGCAGTGCGTTAAATAGAAGAAGAAAGATGAGAGGACATTCACAGTATCTGTTTGCTTTTCTTTTCTTTTACTCGCCAGCTTTTCCCATCGCCATCACCTTCGTCACCATGAGCCTTCATACTGCACCTTGGAAAATTCCACACTGCAGCAAAGAGTATCAGTGGAAGAGCAAGAGCAAGAGAGAGAGAGAGAAAGGAAGCGAGAGACGCAGGTAGAATAGAGGTGGGAGGGGACAAGATGGGAATATGTTTAAAGACACTTATGGAGGGTATGAGGCACGGTGTAGGTGTGTGGGAGTACAAATAACTGTGCAGTGACAAAGATGATTTGGATATATTTTTTTAAATCTCCTTAAAGAGCAGACAGTAAAACTTAGCAGAAAAAGCAGGACGTGAAATTGCTGGAGGATGTAAAGCATGGATAATATACAAGGTGGAGGCAGAGCTGTGTTTTGGCCAGGATGAAAGGATGGAGCTCTACCACGCTAACATCTGCAGAAACCTGCATCAATCATCACGTGCGCTGACATTTAACACAAAAGACTCCCCACTGCGGTGCCCGATACTGCTGCTCAGAGCACCCACAAACCTGGTCCGCATTGTGAATCGTGCAGTGGACACAACATTAGGTACGCCTGCAGAGCTGGTGCATTCTGACCTGCACCTCTCATGCAACTATATCAGGGGTCTGCAACTCGCGGCTCTGCGACTCTTTCATGCCTCCGCCCTGGCTCCCCTTGGCTTGCCTTTCAAACAAAATGTCAATTTTAAGCACAGTACAGGCCAAAAGTTTGGACACACCTTCTCATTCAATGTGTTTTCTTTATTTTCATGACTATTTACATTGTAGATTGTCACTGAAGGCATCACAACTATGAATGAAGTGAATGGAGTTATGTACTTAACACAAAAAGGTGAAATAACTGAAAACATGTTTTATATTCTAGTTTCTTCAAAATAGCCACCCTTTGCTCTGATTACTGCTTTGCACACTCTTGGCATTCTCTCGATGAGCTTCAAGAGGTAGTCACCTGAAATGGTTTTCACTTCACAGGTGTGCCTTATCAGGGTTGATTAGTGGAATTTCTTGCTTTATCAATGAGGTTGGGACTAGAGATGTCCGATAAAGGCTTTTTTGCCGATTTCCGATATTGTCCAACTCTTAATTACCGATATCAACCGATACCGATATATACTGTACAGTGGTGGAATGAACACATTATTATGCCTAATTTTGTTGTGATGCCCCGCTGGATGCATTAAACAATGTCACAAGGTTTTCCAAAATAAATCAACTCAAGTTATGGAAAAAACTGCCAACATGGCACTGCCATATTTATTATTGAAGTCACAAAGTGCATTATTTTTTTAAACAGGCCTCAAAACAGCAGCTTGGAATTTGGGACATGCTCTCCCTGAGAGAGCATGAGGAGGTTGAGGTGGGGGGTCGGGGGCAGCGGGGGGTGTATATTGTAGCGTCCCGGAAGAGTTAGTGCTGCAAGGGGTTCTGGGTATTTGTTCTGTTGTGTTTATGTTGTGTTACGGTGCGGATGTTCTCCCGAAATGTGTTTGTCATTCTTGTTTGGTGCGGGTTCACAGTGTGGCGCATACTTGTAACAGTATTAAAGTTGTTTATACGGCCACCCTCAGGGTGACCTGTATGGCTGTTGATCAAGTATGCGTGGCATTCACTTGTGTGTGTGAAAAGCCGTAGATATTATGTGACTGGGTTCGGCACGCAAAGGCAGTGCCTTTAAGGTTTATTGGCGCTCTGTACTTCTCCCTACGTCCGTGTATACAGCAGCGTTTTAAAAAGTCATAAATTTTACTTTTTGAAACCGATACCGATAACTTTGAGACCGATACCGATCATTTCCGAAGCCAGGTGGGAGGCAGAGTACATGTTCACAGAGGTAAAAGGCAAACCTGTGTGTTTTCTGTGTGGAGAAAGTGTGGCTGTAATGAAAGAACATAATCTAAGAAGGCACTATGAAACGTCTAAGAAACACAAAGACAAGAATATGGATACGGAACAAAGGCTACAGAAGGTGGAAGAATTAAAACAAGGTCTTAAGGCCCGGCAGGATCTGTCCACAAAAGCCATATCACAACGCCATGGTGTCGTTTTGATAACTGACACCATGTTTAATTATAATTGTAATATTTGAATGACGATAAATGAATGTGTTGTGGCAGTATGCGGATTTCACCAATGAGTTTGAGTTTATTTCAAACATGCAAGCATACAACATGATACATCACAATTTCCAGTTTCTCTTTTCAACATGTTCGAAAAGGAGTAGGAAGAAGCAGAGCTTATTTAATCCTACCCCTTTTCTTTTACATAACAGTTGCTAAAACTTTTGTTCACTTCCTGTTCTCAATTTATTCACAATATACCAATGTGGTGGTTTGTGGAAACAGTCGGTTGCTTTTCCAAACATTTTGAAAAAATGTTTGTTTTAAACTGCCAACGTTAGAATGCTAAACAGGAAGTGCTTAAAGTTTAATGGCTTTGTAAAAACACTGAGACAAAGTCTTAGTTCATTGTGTTCTTCATGGTGTTTTTGAAAACGTACCATTTTTTCCCCTCAGAGTTTTCAATTTACGTCAAGTGTTTTGCCAAAAGGATTATTTGTAGTATGTACATTTTCAGAATGTACTTGTTCTATTTTTGGCCAATGTAAGACAAAGAAATTAATCTGAAGTTGTCTTTATTTTCAAGTTATTATACCGTGATTTTACCAGTTCGGTCCGCGTGGGAATAGATTTTCCTTCATGCGTCGCCAAAAAGCATGTTGTTTCAACGTTATTTTTGAGTTGCTCAATGTCACAACCTAATTCAACAAGTTCTTAACATTGTTTCAATGTCTTTTGCCTGCTGGGTATATAATCTACGAGAGTTGTGGTGGCTCACAGAGTTGACGCCTTGCCCCGTGCTCCATCCTGACATAGAGGTACCAAAGCCGGGTACCGAACAAGTTTCCACAAGGGCATATTAAGTAGCGTAACGCACGTTGTGTAAACAATGCACACCGAGGGACAACACACGGCATGCTAGCAGCTAACGGGCTACGATAGACTGACCATACGTCCTATTTTCACCAGACATGTCCTCTTTTGCGGAGCTGTCAGGGCGGAGTTTCTTAAATGCCTCAAATGTCCGGCATTTTGAGTTAGGGTTGCGTGTATTTTCAATGTACGTTCAGGGCTAAGAAGGGGTTAAAAACAAAACAAATTGTGCGCGCAGCAGCATTGGTGAGGGAGGGGCAGAGACAGAGAGAGCGAGAGAGTTATGATAAACGCGCATGTGTCGCCGGGCTCTGCTTTTTATCCATAGATTTATCACATTTTATTTTTTATTATCTATAGCAGGGGTGTCAAAAGTGTGCCCTGGAGGCCATTTGCGGCCCACAGCTAATGTTTTAAAGGCCCACGACACATACAGAAAATACTCTTAAAATTAACAAAAGTGAAATAAAAAAGCTTAAAGGTTAAATGTAATTTAGAAAAAGTTGCAATGTTGACTAATAAAACAAAGCTGTTTTTTTTTTTCTTTCAAACTGTCATTGCTCAAAACATAATATTGAATCAAAATCAATGTTATTATGAATTATTGACCTATCCAAGGTTCCCATTACTTCACATCAAATATTCCACTAAGAAAAATATTTTTGGTGGACGATTTTGCAAATTTGGTAAATAAATAACCAAAAAATGTATATTTTGTTGTTTTCTTACTGTATCGATAATGAACCGAACCGTGACCTCTAAACCGAGGTACGTACCGAACCAAAATTTTTGTGTACCGTTACACCCCTAAGAAATACAAATTGACAGCAAAAAATGTGAAAATAGACGAGTGTAATGAAAAAAAAGTTTGAAACTGTACTAAGGATGTAACTGTAAACGGTGTAATAAAATACCAAGATAAAATTACGGCAACTACACGATTGCCTCACCTTATTTCTCTTGCTTCACTTTCGGAGCGTCGAGTCTCAGGCGTGCGTTTCATCAAACGGACGTCGCACCCAGGAAGTAAGTGAGGCATGGTAATTATAAGAGCAGAGGCCGCTCTTGTAGTGTAAATGGTACTGTAGATATCAGCATCATGGAAAGGCTGCTGAGCGTCTAGTGAATTATTGACTCGTGTGTTGTCATCAGCCAAGCTCTTGTTACACGTGCCTACAGTATAGCAGGCTACAGTACATCACAAAATAAAAGCACATGTTTGCTTGAGTACTGGCGTAAGCTTTCTCACATTCCCTTCTGGTAGGACTAAGACAAATGTGGATTAGTGTTTGTACTCAGCTACTCCCAACAAAAGCACTGCTCCCCCACAAACTCTTTGACCCTAAATGTGAAACTGATAAACATGCAGTTGTGCATTCTGCGTAAAGCAGTTCCACGAACTCTACTTCAGCATTTGGATCGTAAAAAGGATGTTCGGGGAATTCTTTAAAACTCAAAACATCCCATCATAATAACTCTTTTGTGTCATGTCTTTTTTGCTCTGCACAAGATGCAAACATTGTTGGACTTAACTGTAACACATGCTGTAAATTATTTTGTTGTTTTTCTTAGTGTATGTTGTGTACAAAGCATCAATAAGGGCTCTTCAATAACCATGTAATATGTATGTATATATATATATATATATATATATATATATATATATATATATATATATATATATATATATATATATATATATATATATATATATATATATGACACACACACATATACTGTATATATTAGGGTTGTACGGTATACCGGTATTAGTATAGTACCGCGATACTAATGAATCATATTCGGTACTATACCACCTCTAAAACGTACCAAGTACAAGAGCGTATCTAGTCGATACTACTATGATTACATCGATACTTTTTGGCATCACAATATCTTCTTTCGTTTTTAAAAAATGTATATTCTGTTTATAAACTCAATAAATACGTCCCTGGACACATGAGGAGTTTGAATATGATCAATGTATGATCCTGTAACCCAAAATTTGTGGTATCATCCAAAACTAATGTAAAGTATCAAACAACAGAAGAATAAGTGATTATTACATTTTAACAGAAGTATAGAGAACATGTTAAAGGAGAAAGAAAGCATATATGGTACAGGTACCGGTACCAAAATATTAGTATCGGGAGAACACTTGTATGTATGTAGTATATATATTATATATATATATATATGTATATATATATATATGTATATATATATGTATATATATATATATATATATATATATATATATATATATATATATATATATATATATTAGGGCTGTGAATCTTTGGGTGTCCCACGATTCGATTCAAAATTGATTCTTGGGGTCACGATTCGATTCAAAATCGATTTTTTTTTTTTCTCAATTCAACACGATTCTCGATTCAAAAACGATTTTTTTTCCCGATTCAAAAGGATTCTCTATTCATTCAATACATAGGATTTCAGCAGGATCTACCCCAGTCTGCTGACATGCAAGCAGAGTAGTAGATTTTTGTAAAAAGCGTTTATAATTGTAAAGGACAATGTTTTATCAACTAATTGCAATAATGTAAATTTGTTTTAACTATTAAATGAACCAAAAATATGACTTATTTTATCTTTGTGAAAATATTGGACACAGTGTGTTGTCAAGCTTATGAGATGCGATGCAAGTGTAAGCCACTGTGACACTATTGTTCTTTTTTTTTAATTTTTATAAATGTCTAATGGTAATGTCAATGAGGGATTTTTAATCACTGCTATGTTAAAATTGTAACTAATATTGATACTGTTGTTGATAATATTCATTTTTGTTTCACTACTTTTGGTTTGTTCTGTGTCGTGTTTGTGTCTCCTCTCAATTGCTCTGTTTATTGCAGTTCTGAGTGTTGCAGGGTCGGGTTTGGTTTTGGAATTGGATTGCATTGTTATGGTATTGTTGTGTATTGTTTTGTTGGATTGATTAATTAAAAAAAATAAAATAATCGATTTTTTAAAAATGAGAATCGATTCTGAATCGCACAACGTGAGAATCGCGATTCGAATTCGAATCGATTTTTTCCCACACCCCTAATATATATACACGTGTGTATATATATATATATATATATATATATATATATATATGCTGCTATACAAAATGCAGTCCGACTAAAGCAGGGGTCTTCCAAGTTTTCCACATTGTTATTGTGCAATACTAAGCTATTCAAATACGGTAATACAGTAAAGCACCACTAATAGCCATCTTAAATGCTTACATGAATATAATTATTTATTTATGCAATGTACAGTGAGAAGGGTGGCCATTGCCACTACATTTGTAAACTAATGTGTATTTGAAGGCATTTAAAAGTTGTGAGGAAAATTGCAGTGGGAATACGTATATTTTAGACAAAGTCTAATTGGATGTGCTCTTTTAGATAAATTCCAATTGTAATTATTTTTTAAGGTGGTTAGCCTTTATAACAGGGTCCAGTGTGTTTTTTGGTACAGATCCTTGATTTTTTTCTTTTGTACGTTCTATTTTAATCCTGTTTGTTGCTCTCTCTCACAATACCGAATACAGCCATGTAAACAAAAACTTTGGAAAAATGGCTACCCAGCCCCAGAATGGATTGTGAAATCACATGACCCTTCGAGCCCTATTTATTTTAGCACAACATAATTGTATGTACATTTATTTTACATTACTTTTTATGAGTTCCTTATTTCGCAGTATATTTGATTAGTATGTATTGCTGTAATCTGCCTGACCTTAAGCCTTGATCATCTTTGTCATTACCACATGCTTTCATATTATTTGACAAGGTTCATCCTGTTGATATAATTATCGAATACGAGTAAAATAAGTAAGATTACTAATTCAGTGTTATTATATGAGTGGGTCCCAGGCCCCTCTGTAGTGGAAAAGTTGGGGCCCAGGTCAAGAAGGTTAAGAACCCCTGCTTTAAAGTATATCCAAATCTTATTGGTTGCTGAAATGTGACACTGAAATCATTTTGTGAGTTACTACTGAACAGTCTGTACTCATCTTATGTGTGCCATGTGGTTTCAATGTACAGTTACATAACTGCACAAATAGCATGCATAGACAGGCCACACACACACACACACACACACACACACACACACACACACACACACACACACACATTCTTGTATTTGTTACCTTCTTGAGACCTCCGAAAAATGCCTCCCTCTTTAGGACCACCCTTTCTAGATATATAAAGATGCGTATTTACAACATTAATAATGTATACATACTATGCAAATATAAAAAAGGTTGTTGTAAAAATCAGTTACAATTTCACAAGAAAAACTTAGAATTTTGGCAGTATTATAATAAAAGTCGTAATTTTACTCAACGCAAGTCAAAATTGTACAAGAAAAATGTAACATTTGTGCAATATTACGATGTAAGTTGGAATTCTACTCAATAACAGTCGCAATTTTACAAGAAAAGCTTAACATTTGGGCTATTTTATGAAAAGTGTCGTCATTTTACTCGACAAAAGTCACAATTTTATAAGAAAACTTTAACATTTTGGCAATATTATCAAAATAATCGGGATTTTACTCTGCAAAATTATGACAAAAGTCATCGTTTTACTCAAAAATGTCACTATTTTACAAGAACAAAAAAAAATTGGCAATATTGTGATAAAGCTCAGAATTTTATATGACGAATGTCACCATTTTGCATTAAAAATAATTTTACATGAAAAAGTAATAATTTTACGAGAAAATACTGCAAAATTACAGACACAGAAAGAAAATGAGAAATTGTTCCCAATTTTATAAGAAAAAAGTCGACGCATTGTGAGAAAAAGACTGCTTTTAGTTCTTTTTTTTTTTTCAATTTTGTTATTGTTTTTTAATCTTCATTATTTACTGTAATATTAAGTTATTACAGTATGTCTCTATATACGTATTGTTTTGTTTTTTGTATTCATTTTGGCCGAAGGGGGCGCATTTCAATTTCTTACACACACCTGTTATTACATATGTTGGCCAGAGAGGGAGCATTTCAAATTTTTACACACACTTGTTATTTCATATGTTGACCAGAGGGGGAGCACTTTTAAAACCGACACACAGTCAATTTGAAAAATCCCTCCTTTTTGGGACCACCCCCTAATTTTGATAGATTTCACCACCAGGGGTGCAAATGAGACATTATCTATTAGATGCAATGGTTTTCTTTATTGGGACCATGATTTATGTCCTAACTTGTTCACACCTCCTCATATGGAAGGTACTTTTCGTTGTTGTCTCAAGAAGGGTAGAAATACAAGAACACACTCACACACACACACACACACACACACACACACACACACACACACACACACACACACACACACACACACACACACACACACACATAAGTATATGTTGGGAAAGTCTGTGAAGGCCTGACATCTGCAGAATGGATGCAACATGTGGAAGGAGGAGTCTGCGCTTTAACGACTGGGCCGTAGTGTTGACTCTATTTTCCTGATAAGAGAGAAAAGTGGCAGTGAACTTGACAACCAGCCAAGCGGGGTTACAACATTCATGGCCGTAACCTTTGCACATAAATAAAGATTACCTTTTTCTTACTAGCCTTAGTCAGCAGATTGTTTGTAATAATGATAATAATGGATTAGATGTGTATAGCGCTTTTCTATTTGGTAGTTTTAGGGCGAGCAGCAAGTTTAGGGTTTCCATATGACCTGATGTACTTGGATTGCAAATATCTCCCTGCTGTGCTTGTTTGGAACACTTTTCGTGCGTTAATATATCCCAGATAGTCTATGTGAGAGAGCGAGAGCGTGTGTTTGGGGGCGTGCGTTACAATCAAAATATTATGGTTCTAGTTGTTGGCAGTGGAAGACTCCACGTGATGGCCCGTGCAGCACGTGTAGTCCAAAAGTAGAACCGTTGTTTTTACTCACTTTCTGTTGGCGCCGTATGGAAGTGTTCAATGTACTCAAGGGGAAATGCAATGATTGCCAAGATTCTTAAATCCCTCACCTATTCTTATGCACAAACACCTCCTTTTAACTTAGGAAAACATGTTTTTAAGTGTGTTTCTCCCTCAAAGGCACCTTTCAGGGCCCATTAAGATGATCTCGCAATAGTGAGATATTCCCTGCAAATCTGCATTCTTCTTGGCCAAAACTGTCATGATCCGTTGCCCGGATCGTGTTTGTTTAGTTTTTTTGACTCCCTCAGTTCCTGTTTTGTGCACCCCTGGGTTTGTGTTTTAGTTGCCATGGGTGCAAATGAGTTTCACCTGCCTCTGATTAGTGTTCGGGACGCTCACCTGCTCCCGGGCACTAATCGGAGAGCTACTTATTCTTGTTTTTCGCCACACACAGTCTGGCTTTCTTATTTGCTTCCACGCAACAGTTATGACTAGGGGTGTGGGAAAAAATCGATTCGAATTCAAATCGCCATTCTCACGTTGTACGATTCAGTATCGATACTCATTTTTCAAAAATCGATTTTTGTAATTTAATTTTTTTTAATTTTATTTACCGTATTTTTCGGAGTATAAGTCGCACCGGAGTATAAGTCGCACCTGCCAAAAATGCATAATAAAGAAGGGAAAAAACATATATAAGTCGCACTGGAGCCTGGCCAAACTATGAAAAAAAACTGCGACTTATAGTCCGAAAAATACGGTATTTATTTATATTTTTTAGTTTTTATTAATCAATCCAACAAAACAATACACAGCAATACCATAACAATGCAATCCAATTCCAAAACCAAACCCGACCCTGCAACACTCAGAACTGCAATAAACAGAGCAATTGAGAGGAGACACAAACACGACACACAGCAATCTAAAAGTAGTGAAACAAAAATGAATATTATCAACAACAGTATCAATATTAATTACAATTTCAACATAGCAGTGTTTAAAAATCCCTCATTGACATTATCATTAGACATTTATACAAATAAAAATAAATGAACAATAGTGTCACAGTGGCTTACACTTGCATCGCATCTCATAAGCTTGACAACACACTGTGTCCAATATTTTCACAAAGATAAAATAAGTCATATTTTTGGTTCATTTAATAGTTAAAACAAATGTACATTATTGCAATCAGTTGATAAAACATTGTCCTTTACAATTATAAAAGCTTTTACAAAAATCTACTGCTCTGCTTGCATGTCAGCAGACTGGGGTGGATCCTGCTGAAATCCTATGTATTGAATGAATAGACAATCCTTTTGAATCAGGAAAAAAATCGTTTTTGAATCGCGAATCGCTTTGAATCGAAAAAAATCGACTTATAATCGAATCGTGACCCCAAGAATCGATACTGAATCGAATCGTGGGACACCCAAAGATTCGCAGCCCTAGTTACGACGTCTAGTTATTTGATTCCTGAGCTAAGCTTTGCCATTTGTTTTCTTGTTAGCTATACCATTAGCTTCCCGTGCTATCGGCATGCTGTATTTTTGTATTTTGAATGATTTATAGAAATTAAATAATTTCCCTACCAGCACCTTGCCTCCGGAGTTCCATCTGCATCTTGGGAGAACGATCCACGCATCACCATGCGACCACGCCGTGACAAAAACGCTGGGATTCTGCAGCCTGTTCCCCCCGACCACGCCGAAATGTAAGATAGCACCCCTATAAAGCACCACTTAAACTTTTTGGGGAATTTTGCCTATCATGCACAATCATTATGAGAGACAAGAAAACACATCTTTTTTTAATAAGGATTTTAAAGATGATAAACGCTTCAAAGATGCGGATAATGGAAGTCACCGTTGTTTTCTTCAAAGCCCACTAAAACAACTTCAAAACCCTCCGTCAACGTTTTGTATACACACTTCAAGTATATAAATATAATTTAGTAACAGACACGTTCATAATAATATGTAATATGTTCAATATTTACCATATTTTTGTTGTTTCACCCATTGCCAGAACTAATTCCTCAGCGCATTGATTTCCCTTTCCATAGCAGCGCACTTGCGACTTCCGGCAACAACTTTGTGTTCCCACTTCCGGATACTAAGGCGTGTGTGTGTGTGTTCTAATCATGGCAGACTCAGTAACAGACAACAAACACGACTATTTTTGGACAAATGAGGATTCACCATCTTATCTTTTTGAAGCTGAATACCGTATTTTTCGGACTATATGCGTGCACAATTTGTTTTGTTTTTAACCCCTTCTTAACCCTGAACGTACATTGAAAATACACGCAACCCTAACTCAAAATGCCGGACATTTGAGGCATTTAAGAAACTCCGCCCTGACAGCTCCGCAAAAGAGGACATGTCTGGTGAAAAGAGGACGTATGGTCAGTCTATCGTAGCCCGTTAGCTGTTAGCATGCCGTGTGTTGTACCTCGGTGTGCATTGTTGACACAACGTGCGTTACGCTACTTAATATGTCCGTGTGGAAACTCGTTCGGTACCCGGCTTTGGTATCTCTATGTCAGGATGGAGCATGGGGCAAGGCGTCAACTCTGTGAGCCACCACAACTCTCGTAGATTATATACCCAGCAGGCACAAGACATTGACACAATGTTAAGAACTTGTTAAATTAGGTTGTGACATTGAGCAACTCAAAAATAACTTTGAAGCAACATGCTTTTTGGCGACGCATGAAGGAAAATCTATTCCCACGCGGACCGAACTGGTAAAACCATGGTATAATAACTTAAAATAAAGACAACTTCAGATTATTTTCTTTGTCTTACATTGGCTGAAAATAGAACAAGCACCGTATTTTTCGGACTATAGTCGCAGTTTTTTTCATAGTTTGGCCGGGGGTGCGACTTATACTCAGGAGCGACTTATGTGTGAAATTATTAACACATTAGCGTAAAATATCAAATAATATTATTTAGCTCATTCACGTAAGAGACTAGACGTATAAGATTTCATGGGATTTAGCGATTAGGAGTGACAGATTGTTTGGTAAACGTATAGCATGTTCTATATGTTATAGTTATTTGAATGACTCTTACCATAATATGTTACGTAAATATTATGTCTCTAATGGCTATACTGATGTTAAATAGCAGACACTGTCAAGAAATGATCTTGGATTGCGCTACGAAGATTTTTTTCGAAGGAAGTACCGTATTTTTCGGAGTATAAGTCTCTCCGCAGTATAAGTCGTACCGGCCGAAAATGCATAATAAAGAAGGGAAAAAACATATATAAGTCGCACTGGAGTATAAGTCGCATTTTTGGGGGAAATGTATTTGATAAAACCCAACACCAAGAATAGACATTTGAAAGGCAATTTAAAATAAAAGAATAGTGAACCACAGGCTGAATAAGTGTATGTTATATGAGGCATAAATAACCAACTGAGAACGTGCCTGGTATGTTAACGTAACATATTATGGTAAGAGTCATTCAAATAACTATAACATATAGAACATGCTATACGTTTACCAAACAATCTGTCACTCCTAATCGCTAAATCCCATGAAATCTTATACGTCTAACGGTAGTCTCTTACGTGAATGAGCTAAATAATGTTTTTTGATATTTTACGGTAATGTGTTAATAATTTCACACATAAGTCGCTCCTGAGTATAAGTCGCACCCCCGGTCAAACTATGAAAAAAACTGCGACTTATAGTCCGAAAAATACGGTAGTAGTCAAACTATCATGCTGGTGGCTATTTATTGCTACCAGGCAAATTTCCGATAGCTAACATTAGCATTAGCATTTTGAGCATTGAAAGTCACTTACTAGTCCAGCAGGAACAGAGCCAAGGCAGCGTCGGTCTGAAATTCCTCGTCTTTGAGCTCACGCCAGCGGGTGAAAGCCGGGGCAATTTTGATCCTGACTGTCCTTTTATCCAGCTAAGCTCCGTTTTACTTTGTTGTCTCTTCAGACAAAACTTTTCCTTTCTTTGGTTGTTTTGGAGCTTCGGCCAAGATAGCAGTAATTGCAGGTAGGCGTTCTTCTTCTTTTTCTTTTAGTTTTCTGGCGGCACGTAGGCGTTCACATTGACCTTCGTCTTTTTAAAGAATAGGGAACGGGGGAGTGACATATGCCTTAAAGCAAGTCAGCACATTTGTCGTTTTTTGTGTGTCAGGGTTCTTGCCACCCTCCTCAATGTCAACAAGTGCCAGTAAAAGCGATACAGACCCATTCAGGCCATGACAGAGGTGTCATTCAAATAGTTGTAACTCCATGTATCGTCCCAAAAGTTATGGAAATATTTTATTACTAAAGTTACTTAGTGCTGCTTCAAAAAAATGAGGCAGGTTATAAGGTTTGTTTGGGTTCTTTTCTTGTGCATGTCCTCCCAGTTTTGGACCGGCTGCAACTTATAGTGAAACCGAACAATTTCATACTTGTTGTTCTGCAAACTAAAAGATGTGCAGCTTTCGCCACTAACACGAGACTGGTTTCTTTTTTTCTTTTATTGGCTTGGACGCTGTGTTGTTTTGTTCTAAGCTTGGACTTTGTGGTCATGCAGTGTTGAGAATGAGGGAAAAAGCATGGATATCCAAGTACTGAATGTCCTTGCATGTTTTCCAGCTGCAAAATAAGATGATTTATTACATCATTGCCACGCTGACAGTTTTGGAATGTACATCTTGAATACATTCCTGCAACAAGCTGCGAGCGCATTTGGGGCTCTTTGATTTAACACCTTCTGTGTTTCTGCATGAGAAAGAATTCCAATTCCTGGTATGAGGTACTTTCCAGGAATATCCCCTTTGGCAGGGTGTTACAAAGTAATATATGGAATGTGTGAAAGGGTGGGCTGGCTTGTAACACGTTTGGGTATTACCTAACAATGACAGCGCTTCACACTTACTGTCTGACTTTGACAGGATGTTGATGAGACAGGATGTGAGGCGGGGGCGGGGTACCGCTGTAGGAGACTTTTTGAGCACGTGAAATAGACTCCATGTGGACTTTGTGTGTCTTGGCAGATTGTGACCATCAGGACCGTGCTACTTTCATCAAAATCACTGATTGGTGAAG
Organism: Nerophis lumbriciformis; assembly: GCF_033978685.3. Taxonomy (NCBI): domain Eukaryota; kingdom Metazoa; phylum Chordata; class Actinopteri; order Syngnathiformes; family Syngnathidae; genus Nerophis; species Nerophis lumbriciformis. The sequence continues at coordinate 57,585,929 of NC_084550.2, read as the reverse complement.
ATGAATACAAATTAGAGTTATTAACGTTTCGTGTTTCGTGGCGAATTATCAGATCAATGTTTGCTGCCATGCCACGCCCACATCCTGTCATTTGCAAAACATTTTTTGCAATTTATCACCACCCATCAGTTTAGTATCTCTGATCACCTAAAAGGGTGTGGGGCAGTTTCCGCCGCTAAGGCTCCACTCAATACGAGCACTTCAGGGTGTCATCATCATCATTTCTACCAAATAGGATCAAAATCTCAATTTGTGGAGCTAAATTATTCATGTTTTGTGGCGAATCATCAGAGCAATGTTTGGGGCCATACCACGCCCAAATCTTATGGCGTAGGAAAAATATGCAATTTATCATCACCTTTATGTGTAAATTTAAACCACGACTCATTTGGCCAAAGTTCCTAGTAGAAGTTTGTAACAATTTGACCCCATTTTTTGCCAAAAAATGGCCAAAAACTATCAGAGCAAAGTTTGGCACCATACCACGGCCACATCTTTTGGCGTAGGAAAAATTTGTTCGCAATTTGTCGTCACCTTTATGCATACTTGCCAACCCTCCCGGATTTTCCGGGAGACTCCCGAAATTCAGCGCCTCTCCCGAAAACCTCCCGGGACAAATTTTCTCCCGAAAATTTCCCGAAATTCAGGCGGAGCTGGAGGCTACGCCCCCTCCAGCTCCATGCGGACCTGAGTGACGTGTTGACAGCCTGTTCACACGTCCGCTTTCCCACAATATAAACAGCTAATGATCGAGGGCGAGTTCTTGGTTTCTTATGTGGGTTTATTGTTAGGCAGTTTCATTAACGTCCTCCCAGCGCGGTAACAACACACAACAACAGCAGTCAAGTTTTCGTCTGCCGTAAAGCAGTTCGTCTGCCGTAAACAGCAATGTTGTGACACTTTTAAACAGGACAATACTGCCATCTACTGTACATGCATATGTGACCCACCCATAATGTGTCACATTTTTGTGTTGATTTATTTATTTTATTTTGTGGTTTGAATTCGTTTTTGGAGCTGTCATTACACATTTATCAGTATTCACGTTGGTCAGTAGGGGGCAGTAGGGCGTTTCTTCCCAATAGAATACTATCACCTGCAGACCGGAAGTGTCTTGTCATTCTGATGAGCGCGACCAGTCTGTGAACAATTGAAACGTCCTGTGTGCTTTTTCCTCCTGTATAACAGGTTAGTTTTGGTGAATCAACTCACTGAATAATATCCATGTGATCTTTATAAGTTTAAGTACACATTCTGATGGTGGAGCCTAACTCTAAAGTGTTTGTGAGTTGTAGTTTGTATTTGTGAATGAATCCAGTGCACAGCTGCAGTAATCAATACAAAAAGGCGACGTGAGTACGCAATGTTTATATAGGAACTTCTGATCCTAATTCAGACTCCCAAATTAGAGCTCCCGTTTTCTTATTGATTTTATAATGTATATTTGTATAATGTGTGTGTTCTGAAATAGTGACAGAGAATAGAACAAGGATGGACAATTCAACCCTTAACTCAACAATGAGTAGATGAGTGTTATGTGTGTGTATATGTGTAAATAAATGAACACTGAAATTCAAGTATTTCTTTTATTTATTTATATATATACACACATATATATATATATATATATATATATATTATATATATATATATATATATATATATATATATATATATATATATATATATATATATAGCTAGAATTCACTGAAAGTCAAGTATTTCTTATATATATATATATATATATATATATATATCTTAACCGCGTCCCCAACGACGCCCCCCCCCCCCCCCCCCACGCCCCCACCCCCACCTCCCGAAATCGGAGGTCTCATGGTTGGCAAGTATGCCTTTATGTGTAGTATCTGTAATTTTAATTGTGACTCATTTGGTCAAAGTCCCTAGAAGGAGTTTGTTCAAGTACGACCTAGGGCTGGGCGATATTGGCTTTTATTAATATCTCGATATTTTTAGGCCATATCGCGATATACGATATACATCTCGATATTTTGCCTTAGCCTTGAATGAACACTTGATGCATATGATAGGGCGCATTAAAGGAGTCATATTATTATTATTTTTCTAAATGTAAAACACTTCCTTGTGGTCTACATAACATGTAATGGTGGTTCTCTGGTCAAAATGTTGCATAGATGATGTTTATGGGGCCATGTCCTTCACTATGTAATAAGTTACTGCGGACGTTATCTCCTTGTGTTTGTGACTATGTTTTTCATATGGTGTTGATCTGTAAATGGAAGACGTCAGGCTCATTTGTCAGTGCAGGTTGTTTCGGCATTTTTTTGGGTGTGGCACCGGTCGCAGATGTTAACGTGCGGAGTTTCAAGCACTCTTCATTCTCTCGCGGGTGACTTTTTAAATGAAAGAACAAATTAGTAGTGCTGCTACCAATGTTCCCTCTAGTTGTTCATGTATGTGAGCCAACACAAAAACTCCCTGAGCATTCAGGGGAGCACATGTGAGCAACATCACAAGTGGCAATACCAGCAGCACACCTGTCTCAAACCAATCTTTTATAATAACACTCAAATGAGAGGAGTCATTTTCATGAGATTATTTAGTAATATTAGTGATTTGGCCCACTTGTAATGAAAATAAAAGAAATCTTGTTTTTCATAAGCTATGGATTAGTATTGTACAATATGTCTGGGTGGGGGTCCTGCTTTGGAAATCATTTGTACCCCTTTCAGAGATCACATTTAGTTGCCCTTAAACATCCTCATGTTGCACAATGAAATGTAAGCATAGGATGAAGTGTGCATTCCTGTAACTTTCTCTAGTAACAGCATTCCATGATTAATATCAATAAATTAACATTAATAATAAATGACAGTAGAATAAGCTAGGGATGTCCCGATCCGATATTTGGATTGGATCGGCCGCCGATATTTGCAAAAAAATGCGTATCGGCAAGGCATGGGAAAATGCCGATCCAGATCCAGTTTAAAAAAACCTCCAGTCTGTGTTTTCCAACGCACCGATTTAAATAATACATTCCACTTTTCTGCTGCTCCCTAATTTCCGTTTCGCATTTTCCAGCACACCTTCAACACATCCACAGGTCTGTGGATTCTCATGCAGTTGCTTTTAGCTGCGGACATTACACGACAGGCTCTTCTCACTCTTTCCTGTGTCTCCCTCTTACAGACAGCGAGCGCACCTTCTTACACACGTCACATAGTGTCACGTCATACGTCACATACGTATATGTCCTGTCCCAGCAGAGAGCGAGGTAGCAGCATGGCTAACGTTAGCTGTGATGCTAGCGCAGCCGCTAAGGTGCGCGCCTGCTCAAGCGTCCTCTGCGCACGGCAAATCTATGCCACGCACAAAATAAAATAAAAAAATAAGCGCATAACAATTTTCGACACACGGACACGACAGAGAGAACAGTTTTCGTCATCATTGTTCAAATATTGTAACGTCTGTCGAGACGCTTATCTCCATTCGGTGCCACACGCCCACACCATCAAAATGCAGAGGCAAACATTTCCACATCAACACCGTATGAAAAAAATAGTGATTTTTTTTAGTTGTGATTTCCCTCTCTGCATGAAAGTTTAAAAGTAGCATATATTAATGCAGTATGAAGAAGAATGTTTTAATGTAGACACATAGAATCATCATACTGCTGTGATTATATGCATCAAGTGTTCATTCAAGGCTAAGGCAAAATATCGAGATATATATCATGTATCGCAATATGGCCTTAAAATATCGCAATATTAAAAAAAGGCCATATCGCCCAGCCCTAGTTCAATGATGCCATTTTTGTTTGTCATGTATAATTTTGTCTATTTTGTGTTTATCCTTGAATAAACAGGTGAGTTTCTTGTTACCAACCATTGTGTATTATTCAAACTCCCCTAATTCAGCTGGCTAGTTGTTATCAAGAGTACTAAAACCCTTTTCAACATGATTCTGACAACTAAGTAGGCTAAATAACTTTAAACTTTAATACATGCTCGGATAGGCCAGTATCGGTTAGTATCGGTATTGGTCAGTATCGGTATCGGATCGGAAGTGCAAAAACAATATCGATATCGGATCGGAAGTGCAAAAACCTGGATCGGGACATCCCTAGAATAAGCACACGTATGACTGAAGAGTCAAAGTGTAACTTTGTGTGGTGTTTGACTTGTCCGACTTTTTGTGTGGCCATAAACGCACCAGTGGCTTAGTGCTATGCGTGTTGGTGACAGATGACAAGTTGCTTTTGGCCTGGCTTGTACGGCAGAAAATGACTAGTTTTTCCAGATAGAAGTTTTTTAGTCATGTTTTTGGTGTGGTTATGGACCAATATAAACAGTTTTGCTCAATAAAGTGATCGATATAATTCCTGTCCTCGAAGCATCTCTATAGACGTTACAATAATTGAACGGTGTTGACGAACACCGTTAGGGCCGCTTGTTGTCACTGTCACTCAGAGTTGCATTGCAAAATTACACAGAATAAATGTGTTTATTTTGTTTAGAATTCAGATGGGTTTGATTTGGTGCGCGGCATATATTTGCTGTGCGCAGAGGACGCTTGAGCAGTGCGCACCTTAGAGGGAACGTTGGCCACTACCTTTTGTAGCAACGCTACTGCTGCATACTTTGCATATTACTGCTGAATATCTATCCACTTGAAGCCGACTTCCTGTTTGTTTTCAGGTATGGATTCCTGAGACTTTTATGTGCGCCCCGGCATGGACTACAAAGGCGGACCCGTACAAATTTTCAGGACTTATGCAGATCCCAAATACAGATCAGCAGGTACCAGAAGGTAAGAAAAGTTTATTTTGCATAATATTGCGAAGAAACAAAACGCCAGATAATATGTCTTACCTTATACACACACCATAATAATACTCCTATGTTGAAGTAATAATAATAGTAATAATAACTGGGATTTATATAGCGCTTTTCTAAGTACCCAAAGTCGCTTTACATGTAGAACCCATCAATCATTCACACCTGGTGGTGGTAAGCTACTTTCATAGCCACAGCTGCCCTGGGGTAGACTGAAGGAAGCGTGGCTGCAATTTGCGCCAACAGCCCCTCCGACCACCACCTATCATTCATCATTCAATTCACCGGTGTGAGTGGCACCGGGGGCAAAGGGTGAAGTGTCCCGCCCAAGGACACAACGGCAGCGATTTTTGGATGGTAAGAGGCAGGGAGCGAACCTGCAACCCTCAGGTTTCTGGCACGGTTGCTCTACCCACTACGCCATGCCGCCCCCATCAAGCGATGCGGCTCCATAGCTTACCAAAGTCATACTAAAACATTTTGATAGTTTTTTGAGCGCCACTGGACTACAATATCACCGCTATGGAGGTCCTACAAAATGTACCTCAGTCGCTGCAGTACCTCATTTTGCCAGTGGAAATGCGTCAAATGGAGTCCCAAGCAAACCAAAGTACCGTGCAGTGGAAAAGGCGTACAAGTAAGCATCTCGAGGCAGTGCAATTACATAATTAACATTTTTAATGCCATTGTTTTTTCTGTCCATTACTTGTTTTTTAACCTTTTTAATATTTTTTTAGGGATTTGCAAAGACAAATTACTAACTTACACACTGTTAAAAGTTCAGATTGTGGTTGTTATTGTGGAAAAACAACAGTCAAAGCTTGACTGCAAAGCTCAGTTAATAATTTTTGTCACTCTGCTGTACAAAAGAGCACAGAAACTGCTCGTGTCAACCCGTTTAGACGTGCATGCATGCAGGCAGGACCAGGACGTGCAACACGATGCAGGATTTTCCAACACACTGCAAAAACTGAAATGTAAGTCAGATTAAATATCTCAAATAAGGGTGATATTTGATTATTTTCTGTCTGATAAGATAATTATTCTCGCCAAGCAGATTTTATGTTAGAGTGTTTTACTTGTTTTAAAGGGGAACATTATCACAATTTCAAAATGGTTAAAACCATTAAAAATCAGTTCCCAGTGGCTTATTATATTTTTCAAAGTTTTTTTCAAAATTTTACCCATCACACAATATCCCTAAAAAAAGCTTTAAAGTGCCTGATTTTAACCATCGTTATAAACACCCGTCCATTTTCCTGTGACGTCACATAGTGAAGCCAACACAAACAAACATGGCGGAAAGATCAGCAAGCTATAGCGACATTAGCTCAGATTCAGACTCGGATTTCAGCGGCTTAAGCGATTCAACAGATTACGCATGTATTGAAACGGATGGTTGTAGTGTGGAGGCAGGTAGCGAAAACGAAATTGAAGAAGAAACTGAAGCTATTGAGCCATATCGGTTTGAACCGTATGCAAGCAAAACCGACGAAAACGACACGACAGCCAGCGACACGGGAGAGAGCGAGGACGAATTCGGCGATCGCCTTCTAACCAACGATTGGTATGTGTTTGTTTGGCATTAAAGGAAACTCAATCAATCAATCAATCAATGTTTATTTATATAGCCCTAAATCACAAGTGTCTCAAAGGGCTGCACAAGCCACAACGACATCCTCGGTACAAAGCCCACATAAGGGCAAGGAAAAACTCACCCCAGTGGGACGTCGATGTGAATGACTATGAGAAACCTTGGAGAGGACCGCATATGTGGGTAACCCCCCCCCTCTAGGGGAGACCGAAAGCAATGGATGTCGAGTGGGTCTGACATAATATTGTGAGAGTCCAGTCCATAGTGGATCCAACATAATAGTAAGAGTTCAGTCCATAGTGGGGCCAGCAGGACACCATCCCGAGCGGAGACGGGTCAGCAGCGCAGAGATGTTCCCAGCCGATGCACAGGCGAGCAGTCCACCCTGGGTCCCGACTCTGGACAGCCAGCACTTCATCCATGGCCACCGGACCTGTGCCCCCCCCCCACTCCACAAGGAAAAGGGGAGCAGAGGAGAAAAGAAAAGAAACGGCAGATCAACTGGTCTAACAGGGGGGCTATTTAAAGGCTAGAGTATACAAATGAGTTTTAAGATGGGACTTAAATGCTTCTACTGAGGTAGCATCTCTAACTGTTACCGGGAGGGCATTCCATAGTACTGGAGCCCGAATAGAAAACGCTCTATAGCCCGCAGACTTTTTTGGGGCTCTGGGAATCACTAATAAGCCGGAGTTCTTTGAACGCAGATTTCTTGCCGGGACATATGGTACAATGCAATCGACAAGATAGGACGGAGCTAGACCGTGTAGTATTTTATACGTAAGTAGTAAAACCTTAAAGTCACATCTTAAGTGCACAGGAAGCCAGTGCAGGTGAGCCAGTATAGGCGTAATATGATCAAACTTTCTTGTTCTTGTCAAAAGTTTAGCAGCCGCATTTTGTACCAATTGTAGTCTTTTAATGCTAGACATAGGGAGACCCGAAAATAATACGTTACAGTAGTCGAGACGAGACGTAACGAACGCATGAATAATGATCTCAGCGTCGCTAGTGGATAAAATAGAACGAATTTTAGCGATATTACGGAGATGAAAGAAGGCCGTTTTAGTGACACTCTTAATGTGTGACTCAAAGGAGAGAGTTGGGTCGAAGATAATACCCAAATTCTTTACTGATTCGCCTTGTGTAATTGTTTGGTTGTCAAATGTTAAGGTGGTATTATTAAATAAATGTCGGTGTTTAGCAGGACCGATAATCAGCATTTCCGTTTTCTTGGCGTTGAGTTGCAAGAAGTTAGCGGAGTTCCATTGTTTAATTTCATTAAGACACGCCTCCAGCTGACTACAATCCGGCGTGTTGGTCAGCTTTAGGGGCATGTAGAGTTGGGTGTCATCAGCATAACAATGAAAGCTAACACCGTATTTGCGTATGATGTCGCCTAGCGGCAGCATGTAAATGCTAAAGAGTGCAGGGCCAAGAACCGAACCCTGAGGAACTCCGCACGTTACCTTAACATAGTCCGAGGTCACATTATTATGGGAGACGCATTGCATCCTGTCAGTAAGATAAGAGTTAAACTACGACAAAGCTAAGTCTGACATACCAATACGTGTTTTGATACGCTCTAATAAAATATTATGATCGACGGTATCGAAAGCAGCGCTAAGATCAAGAAGCAGCAACATAGATGACGCATCAGAATCCATCGTTAGCAGTAGATCATTAGTCATTTTTGCCAGGGCTGTCTCTGTAGAGTGATTTGCCCTGAAACCGGACTGAAAAGGTTCACAGAGATTGTTAGACACTAATTGTTCATTTAGCTGCTGTGCGACAATTTTTTCGAGGATTTTCGAAATAAAGGGAAGGTGGGATACCGGTCGGTAGTTTACCATGAGGTCAGGATCAAGGTTAGGTCTTTTGAGCAGAGGATGAATAACCGCTTTCTTGAATGCTAGGGGAACAGTGCCAGAGGAAAGTGATACGTTTATAATATTTAGCACTGATGGACCTAATAATACAAAAAGCTCCTTGATAAGTTTCCCAGGAAGTGGGTCAAGTAAACATGTTGTTTGTTTTATCCTACTTACACGCCGTAATAGTTCCTCTAATGTTATTTCATCAAAAAGAGAGAGACTATTTTGTATTGCAGTATCCGTCGTAGATACAGTTGTATCTGTGTTAATAGAACCCAGTTGTAGCTGGGATGCGTTGTCTTTAATCTCCTTTCTAATGAGTTCATTTTCTTATTAAAGAAATTCATAAAGTCATCTGCCGAGTGGGTGGAGCTATTGGGAGGAGTCCCTTGTTGGGTTAGCGATGCTACTGTACTAAACAAAAATTTAGGGTCGTTTTTGTTGAGGCGGATGAGATTTGAGTAATATTTAGCTTTAGCTAAGGTAAGCATGCGTTTATACGATATTAAACTATCACTCCATGCTTGATGGAAAACCTCAAGCTTGGTCGCGCGCCATTTGCGTTCCAACTTTCTACATGATAATTTATGAGCTCTGGTTTCGTCTGTAAACCATGGGGTGTGCCTTTTAGGGGCCCTTTTTTGTTTTAGCGGTGCTATACTATCAATGGTTTTGCGCAGGGCATTGTCAAAGTTGTTAGTTAGGTTATCAATAGAGCCGACATAATTTGGGAATGGTGCCATTACCGAAGGCAGTAGGTCAGCAAGAGTCATCGTTGTGGCAGCATTAATGTTGCGGCTGCTATAGTAGTTATTATTATTAGTTTGTTGACAATGAGTCAGAACTTTGAATTTTATAAGGTAATGATCGGACATTACTTTAGTATACGGGAGTACCATAACTTTGGAGGTGGTGACACCCCTGACCAGCACTAGATCTATCGTATTACCGTTGCGATGCGTAGGTTCATTTATTATTTGTGTAAGACCACAGCTATCAATTATAGTCTGGAGCGCCACGCACTGAGGGTCCGATGGGGTATTCATATGGATATTAAAGTCCCCCATTATGATTATATTGTCTGCGTGCGTCACTAGATCAGCAACGAACTCTGAGAATTCATTGATAAAGTCCGAGTAGGGCCCTGGGGGGCGGTAGATAACAGCCATATCGAGAGGCAGCGGTGCGACAGACCTCATAGTAAGCACCTCAAACGATTTGTATTTATTATTTAGGTTAGGGGTAAGGTTAAAGTTTTCATTGTATATTAGTGCGACCCCCCCACCCCTTTTAAGGGGACGGGCAATATGCGCATTCGTATAGTTAGGAGGAGATGCCTCATTTAGCGCAAAAAAATCGTCTGGTTTGAGCCAGGTTTCGCTAAGACCAATGACGTTAAGATTGTTGTCTCTAATGACCTCATTAACTAATAACGTTTTGGGAGACAATGACCTTATGTTTAAAAAGCCCATATTATAAGTATTGGGCTGTTTTGATGAGTTTTTGTTTAAATTATCCGTAGTAGCAATATTAATAATGTTGCGTTTATTATACGTAGTGCACTTTAAATAGTTTCGACCATATCTAGGAATTGATACAACGGGAATTTTCAGATTGTTTGCTTGATGCTGCGATCGACTGAACGCATCATGATTTGCCACCTCAGTAGAATGCATATCTACCCCGGACACATTCACAACAGAAAACACATTATGTGAGTTGTGTGTTATTCTAAGAAAATTGCTATGCGTACAGGAATTATCCAGCCTGGTGCTGGCTAGTTCTAGCTTAACTGACTCCTCACCCGGACTAGCAGGCTCTGTAATTGCCTGTGACTAAACTAACAACTATGAACTAGGTTTACAGCATATGAAATACATTTGGCAACAACATGCACTTTGAGAGTGCAGACAGCCCAATTTTCATCAATTAATATATTCTGTAGACATACCCTCATCCGCGCTCTTTTCCTGAAAGCTGATCTGTCCAGTTTTGGAGTTGATGTCAGCAGGCCAGGGAAGCTAGGGTCGATATTCTTCTCTTGATCATCTTCGGTGGCATAAGGGACGGTGTGAGCCAAGACATCCAGGGGGTTTAGCTCGCTCGTCTGCGGGAACAAACTGCCACCATTGCTTGCCGTGCTACCGAGCCCCTTTGTCCCTGAATTGCTCACACACTCCGGCAGATTCAATGGGGGTCTGGCGGCAGATTTCTTTGACTTTATCGTTGGAAATGCATCTGCTTTGAGTGTCGCAGGATATCCACACATTCTTGCCATCTCTGCCGTAGCATAGCTTTCGTCGGTAAAGTGTGCGGAACAAACGTCCAATTTCTTGCCACTTTCGCATCTTTGGGCCACTGGTGCAACTTGAAACCGTCCCTGTTCGTGTTGTTACACCCTCCGACAACACACCGACGAGGCATGATGTCTCCAAGGTACGGAAAACAGTCGAAAAAACGGAAAATAACAGAGCTGATTTGACTCGGTGTTTGAGAAAATGGCGGATTGCTTCCCGATGTGACGACACATTGTGACGTCATCGCTCCGAGAGCGAATTTTAGAAAGGCTTTTAATTCGCCAAAATTCACCCATTCAGAGTTCGGAAATTGGTAAAAAAAATATATGGTCTTTTTTCTGCAACATCAAGGTATATATTGACGCTTACATAGGTCTGGTGATAATGTTCCCCTTTAGGTATTTTAATTCATTTTAAAAAATCATGACTTTGACACAATTGTGTCTCATAATTAAAACAGATGACAGCCAAATGGACTTTGCTGTTTTATATTCAATGAAACAATAGAAAATACATACTCATATAGTAGTACAGTTGTTATTAGTGAGAATATACTTATTTTAAGGTATTTTTGGGTTCATTGAGGTTAGCTAATTTTACTTGTTTTGGAAAGTCTTGACAAGACACATTTTCTTGTTCTATTGGCAGATAATTTTGCTTAGTTCAATTAAAATGCCCCTAACTTTTTCTTGTTTTTGAACACTGACTTTTTGCAGTGCCGTCTGCATCTTGTCTTAAACACGGCGATTTCAAACCTAAATCAACTGTGCTCTCATACAAGCTGTCCTCTCGAGACCGTTTCCATGGTGATGTGCCAGTGAGGAACGAGCATCGATTGACAACATTGAGAGAAAGTAGGACATCACCACGAGGGAGAAACTATCACAAGTCATAACATGTATCTACTTACTCCCAACACCAGCACGTGAGTGAAGCAAAAACAAAAGCTTTGCCACTCCTGTTTTTTTTTTTTTTTTTCCGCAGACTCACCTAATCTTTTGTCTTGAGAAAGTCTCATATTAGGGTGTGACTTGTGTTTACACAGTTTGACCTTGGGCCAAAGTGGGTCAGGGTCTTGTTGGTCTTTGACTGACAGGCTTTAGTGCCAATAGCATGGCATTATCTTTCAACACGGCCGTATTTATCCACTTGCAAGGGGCCTTTTTTGGCCATGCTTGTGCAGTTTATGTTGGCACTATGTCACAGGCTCGTGCGCGCTCTCAGCTTTCACCGCACGTGATCCGCTGCTCTTGTATATTGTGAGCGATGCTGTCGGCTTCTGCGCCATTCTAAATGACACCGGTGTGACTTTGACACATTCTAATGGGCTTGAAATGTGCACAGTGGAACCGTCTGTCTTGCAGGAGGTTGTGTTTGCTTAAAGAACTCTGCAGAGCTACAGGAATGCATGTGTGGAATGTGTCAGTGGACTTGAAGAACGTGAACTGAATGTGTGAAACTCGTCAGGTGCTTTTTTAAGTCACCAGCAATACAGCACGTGTTGACAATTCAGTCCTTCTGGATTACGTGGCTTTTTCTGGGGATTAATGCGGCCTAAAAGACAGATTTATTGGCAGATTTTCCACAAAGTGGATGCAAAAGTTACTGTCTCGGGGCTTTTTATTTTCAATAACATTGCATTAGGTTGTGATTTTAAGAAATTGGTTATCAATATTTTTAGTGACTTAACCCCAAAAAACTCAGGATTTATACAAATCCAACAAAATATGCTTTTTTCGCATATTAAACTCAAGTGCAGAGCACTTTTTTTAGACTCGAAGAACAGAAAATCATACACCAGGTGTCTAGAAAGTGTTGAGAAATGTATAGGGCTTGAAAATGTGACGTCAAACGCATTACATTGTGAGTAGGACTGGGCGATTATTGGATCGGGTTCAATCACGCCCAGCAGGCACAAGACATTAGGGGTGTGGGAAAAAATCGATTCGAATTCGAATCGCGATTCTCACGTTGTGCGATTCAGAATCGATTCTCATTTTTACAAAATCTATTTATTTATTTATTTATTTTATTTTTATTTTAAACTAATCTATCCAACAAAACAATACACAGCAATACCATAACAATGCAATCCAATTCCAAACCCAAACCCGACCGAGCAACACTCAGAACTGCAATAAACAGAGCAATTGAGAGGAGACACAAACACGACACAGAACAAACCAAAAGTAGTGAAACAAAAATGAATATTATCAACAACAGTATCAATATTAGTTACAATTTCAACATAGCAGTGATTAAAAATCCCTCATTGACATTATCATTAGACATTTATAAAAACAAAAATAAATGAACAATAGTGTCACAGTGGCTTACACTTGCATCGCATCTCATAAGCTCGACAACACACTGTGTCCAACATTTTCACAAAGATAAAATAAGTCATATTTTTGGTTCATTTAATAGTTAAAACAAATTTACATTATTGCAGTCAGTTGATAAAACATTGTCCTTTACAATTATAAAAGGTTTTTACAAAAATCTACTACTCTGCTTGCATGTCAGCAGACTGGGGTAGATCCTGCTGAAATCCTATGTATTGAATGAATAGAGAATCCTTTTGAATCGGAAAAATATCGTTTTTGAATCGAGAATCGCCTTTAATCGAAAAGAATCGATAGTGACCCCAAGAATCAATGTTGAATCGAATCGTGGGACACCCGAAGATTCGCAGCCCTACAAGACATTGATAGAACATTGATTATAGCAGTATTTTTCAACTTTTTTTGAGCCAAGGCACATTTTTTTCATTGAAAAAATCCTGAGGCACACCACAAGCAGAAATCATAAAACAACGAAACTCAGTAGCCGATATTGACAGTAAAAAGTCGTTCTCGCAATTGTTGGATATGACTTTAAACCATAACCAAGCATGCAGCACTATAGCTCTTGTCTCAAAGTAGGTTTAGTGTCACCACCTGTCACATCACCATGTGAATTATATTGAGTTTTTTGGTGTTTTCCTGTGTGTAGTTTTTTAGTTCTTGTCTTGCACTGTTATTTTGGTGGCCCTTCCTGTTTTGTTGAGGTTTTCCTGTAGCAGTGTCATGTCTTCCTTTGAGCGCTATTCCACGCACCTGCTTTGTGTTAGCAAGCAAGGTTATTTACGTTGTTGCTATCCTTCTTTGTGTGGACATTGTTGATTGTCATGTACAAATGTACTTTAGGACGCCGTACGTTTTCGCAAGTCGTCCAGCATTCGGTTTCTGTTTACTTTGTAGCCAGTTCAGTTGTACTTTTGTTTTGCATAGCCATTGCCTTTTCCTTTCCCTTTCCCTTTTGTTCATTTTTGGTTTAAGCAATACATACCTTTTTACCTGCACGCTGCCTCCCCCTGTGCTCTGCATATTGGGATCACAACAAATCATCCTCGTCTCACCTGACACATTCCGACTTTTACAAACCAATTAACTACCATCTGCCACATGGAGTATTACGCGGTTACCCTGCCGAGTTCTACACCGAGGTGGGTAGAGTAGCCAGAAATTGTACTCAAGTAAGAGTACTATTACTTTACAGATTTATTACTCAAGTAAAAGTAAGGAGTAGTCACCCAAATATTTACTTGAGTAAAAGTAAAAAGCATGTTGTGAAAAAACTACTCAAGTACTGAGTAACTGATGAGTAACCTGTTCGTTTAATGATGACGGCAACAAATAATGCACAAAAACATAAAAATAGCAATGAGCAAATTCAGAGCCAGGAATATCTCTTAAGCAACTAAAACAATAATATATATTAAATAATAATACATTAACATAATAAAATTAAGGCAAATTGAGCCACAATAACTGAACAGCACCATAGGCTCAGTAGGCAGAGATTACAAAGGAAAATAACAAGTTCGCCTTTACGCAAACCATAAACTGACAGGTGTGGGCTGCACGTGTTACATCAACGTGGCTTCATAGTAAAAGGGTGCAGGTACTAGACTGGCCTGCCTGTAGTCCAGACCTGTCTCCCATTGATAATGTGTGGCGCATTATGAAGCCTAAAATACCACAGCGGAGACCCTCGGACTGTTGAACAACTTAAGCTGTACATCAAGCAAGAATGGGAAAGAATTCCACCTGAGAAGCTTAAAAAATGTGTCTCCTCAGTTCCCAAACGTTTACTAAGTGTTGTTAAAAGGAAAGGCCATGTAACACAGTGGTGAACATGCCCTTTCCCAACTACTTTGGCACGTGTTGCAGCCATGAAATTCTAAGTTAACTATTATTTGCAAAAAAAAAATTAAGTTTATGAGTTTGAACATCAAATATGTTGTCTTTGTAGTGCATTCAATTGAATATGGGTTGAAAATGATTTGCAAATCATTGTATTCCGTTTATATTTACATCTAACACAATTTCCCAACTCATATGGAAACAGGGTTTGTACAATCAGAATAAATAAGAATTTCGATTCAGATGGGAATTGTTTTTTATGTGCACCGTTTACAATCAGCACATCAGATAATAAGTCTAGTCTCATGCTGACTAAGTCTCTATGCACGTTTTATGATTCTGAATACTCCCTTATAATAATCCTGTATTTCTTCAGTATATATGGCTTCGAAACACGTTTTACGATGTGTAATATTCACTGTTCAAAACTTCCTTGTTTCTTATCTAGCAAATGACAACAATGTTTTTTAACACACGTGTGCAACTTTATCGTCAAAACATTTAATTTATTCCAAATATCAAGCCTCCACTCGCAGTCTTGTTAGTGACGGAGTGATTGATTTAAAAAGGATCGTGTTTGGTGGCAGCAAAAAACAAGTATTGAAGGCTTGAAAGCGACTGCAGGGTGTGATTAAAAGGTTTTACGATGTTAGCAGAGATATGCCCCCAGACAAGATGGCGCTTTGAATGTATTTTTACTCCTGGCAGTCAGCATCTCGTGATAAGAGGAATCAGACGAGTCTTGTTTCCGTCATAGACAAAAGGAACGAGAGAAGGAATGGTGTTAGGCGAGAGAAAACAAGCTTGTCCTTTGCCTGGCCATTTTTGGACATTAGACATACAGTAGCTGGCATGCTAAGCTGGCAGCTGACTTCCATGGAGGAGGAATATGGACCCGTCCCCTTCCTGTTGTGCGCTCTCACACTCGTCCATGTTTTGCTTGCCCACGTGTCAAGAGAACGAGGGGGAGGGCTTGTGCATCCAAAAGAGAGAAAAAAAGGGATGTCCACAACAAAGCTGCACTGCAAAAAGTCAGTGTTCAAAAACAAGAAAAAACAAAACAAAAATTAGGGGTATTTTATTTGAACGAAGCAAAATTATCTGCCAATAGAACAAGACAATTCGGCTTGTCAAGACTTTCCAAAACAAGTAAAATTAGCTAA
>NC_084550.2:57165000-57265000 GCF_033978685.3 Nerophis lumbriciformis | reverse complement strand
AATATACACAAAAATATGTTGATTTTGAGTAAGTAACACAAACATTTGTTACTAAAACCTACACATTTACTGTGTTAATATAAGTAACAAAGTGAATGTGTTAAAATTGACAAAAATTGAGTTGTCCCCCTCTGGACATGGAGATGTGTAAAAAAACAACACAAATTGTGCTCGTTCCAACACATTCGTTTTAAGAGTGTACAGGAAAAGGCCCACACTATATTGCTGGGAAAAAAAACGTAAAAATGTAAGAAAAAAGAGCAAAAAGATGTCATGCAATGTGAAAACAATGCAATTTTGACACTAATTATTAATGATAATATTTTACAAAAAGTTTGGAGACCCCTGATCCAAAATATTAAAAGCTCTCGAAATAAAAAATGAAATAAAAATATCAACTAAGTAGTCACTTAAAAAATAAAAATAAACAAAACACTATTAACTGATGAATTTGAAAAATTACAACATCTACAATAAGAAAGACTGTTAAAAGTATAACTGAACACTCATATTTTCGAAAAGCAACATGTTTTAAAGCTACCGGAGTTTGTGCAATTACACAATCGTAATATTATTACTATTGTTATTCCATCCATCCATTTTCTACCGCTTGTCCCTTTTGAGGTCACAGGGGGTGCTGGAGCCTATCTCAGCTACATTCGGGCGGAAGGCAGGGTACACCCTGGACAAGTCGCCACCTCATCACAGACTATTGTTATTATCGTTACCATTATTATTTTCCTACAGGAAAAGGCCCACACTATATTGCTGAGAAAAAAACTTATAAAAATGTAAGAAAAATGAGCAAAAAGATGTCATGCAATGTGAAAACGATGCAATTGTGACACTAATTATTGATAATATTTTACAAAAAGTTTGGACACCCCTGATCCAAAATATTAAAAGCTCTCGAAATAAAAAAATGAAATAAAAATATAAATTAAGTAGTCACTAAAAAAATTGATAAACAAAACACTATTAACTGATGAATTAGAAAAATTATAACATCTACAATAAGAAAGACTGTTAAAAGTATAACTGAACACTAATATTTTCGTAAAGCAACATGTTTTAAAGCTACCGGAGGTTGTGCAATCACACAATCGTAATATTATTACTATTGTTTTCATCATTACCATTTATTATTTTCCTACAGGAAAAGGCTCACGTTATATTGCTGGGAAAGAACCCGTTAAAATGTAAGAAAAATAAAAGCAAAAAGATATCATGCAATGTGAAAAAGATGCAATTTTGACACTAATTATTAACAATAATATTTTACAAAAAGTTTGGACACCTGATCCAAAAAATTAAAAGCTCTCAAAATAGAAAATAAAATAAAAATATAAACTAAGTCGTCACTTAACAAATAAAGTAAACAAAACACTATAAACTGATGAATTTGAAAAATTATAACATCTACAATAAGAAACACTGTTAAAAGTATAACTGAACACTAATATTTTCGTAAAGCAGCATTTTTAAAGCTACCGGGGGTTGTGCAATCACACAATCGTAATATTATTACTATTGTTATTATCATTACCATTATTATTTCCCTACAGGAAAAGGCCCACACTATATTGCTAGGGGAAAATATAAGAAAAAAGAGCAAAAAGATGTGAAAAAGATGCAATTTTGACACTAATTATTAATGATAATATACTCACCTATAACCCAAAGCTTACACAAATTTGTGTCTTTAAATAATTACGTCTGTAGTTTTTCCAAATAAAAACATCATAATGGCCCTTCATACTTTGATTTGTTGAGGAAAAAGTTAAGACACCCCCGTTCTGTGACGAACATGCGGCTCTTACTGTGAAAATCCTCCCACCGGAACAGCCTCCATGGTGGCCCTGGCTAGCTAGTATGTCGGGCCAGCTTGGCTATGATGTCAGGCGGTGTTATTAATTATTACGTGACAACAACGTCGCAGCAGCGTTAGGAGGAAAGCAGCCGCTGTGTCCTTTTATCGTCAGTCAATGTCAGGTACAGTCCTGCGGTGACTTTTCCTTTGACGGTGGAAGCTGCGAAGTACGCGGGGAGCCGGTTGACGTTAGCATTTATGTTGCGTTCAAAGGTTCGCTAAAGGCAACAGTTTGTCGGTAGCGCAGTGTATTAATCAAGTTGCGTTCAAGGGTTCGCTATTAGCAACAGTTTGTCGTGAGTGCAGTGTATTTAGGGTAAACTTGACCCAGTATGTAGTGTTGGATCGGTGTAGCTTAATAAATACATACATTACTTAATAGATTATTATAGAAACATGTAGTCACGACATTGATTACGTTTAGGAATATATATAAACAATAAGGGATGACCAAATAAACACATTCCCTGAAAACTGCTGTTTAAATAGAATCTGTAGGCCAGATTTGAATTTCCACCCAGGTTGGGATTTTCTCTGTTGTAGAGGCTACCTTCTTGAAATAGCCCAAGATTAACTACCTACTTACGTAACCTAGAAAAAACCTCCTATGAGGACAATGAGGAAAAAAACGTTCAATGTATTTGGAACACCTGCCCACTGAGATCCCATACAAAATGTAATGGAACCCCTTCACAAAATAAAATAAACAAAACAACACTATCAACTGGTGATTTTGAAAGATTACAACATCTACGATAAGAAACACTGTTAAAAGTATAACTGAACACTAATATTTAAGTAAAGCAGCATTTTTAAAGCTACCGGGGGTTGTGCAATTACACAATCGTATTATTATTATTATTATTATTATTTATTTATTTATTTTGTCCTGTCCAGCTTCTCAGGCAAATCATATTGTTGATGTCGATGCCCATATCGGCTGTACACATTTACTTTACAAAAGAGAAGTGTGGGATACTTCTCTTGTTGCCTTATTTGTATTTGACTTTATTAAATGTATTTATATTATCATTTGGTGCAGGAGGGGATAGAAAGAGAAAAAAAGGAAGACAGAGGGGGAAATTGTGGGGACAAGAGGGGGATAAGACAGAGACAAAAACAACAACAGCAAACACAACAGTAGAGCAACATCAGCAAATAGGATATGTACAAATATGATGGCAAAAGTGATAGCAAAGAAGCAGTTAGTGAAATAAATAATACAGAAATGACAATGAATATTATTACACTACAAATGGAGCAATACAAATACCAATAGAAATAGCGCTATTTTAACTACCTACTTACGTAACCTAGAAAAACCTCCTATGAGGACAATGAGGAAAAACGTTCAATGTATTTGGAACACCTGCCTGCTGAGATCCCAAACAAAATGTAATGGAACCCCTTCACAAAAATAGAATAAACAAAACAACACTATTACCTGGTGAATTTGAGAGATTACAACATCTACAATAAGAAACACTGTTAAAAGTACAACTGAACACTAATATTTTCATAAAGCAGCATTTTTAAAGGTACCGGGGGTTGTGCAATTACACAATCGTAATATTATTATTGTTTTTTATTTTTTTTGTCTTGTCCAGCTTCTCAGGCAAATCATATAGTTGATGTAGATGCCCATATCGGCTGTACAAATTTACTTTACAAAAGAGAAGTGTGGGATACTTCTCTTGTTGCCTTATTTTTATTTGACTTTATTAAATGTATTTATATTATCATTTGGTGCAGGAGGGGATAGAAAGAGAAAAAAAGGAACACAGAGGGGGAAATTGTGGGGAATAGAGGGGGATAAGACAGAGAGACAAAAACAACAACAGCAAACACAACAATAACAACAACAATAGAGCAACATCAGCAAATAGGATATGTACAAATATGATGTAAAAGTGATAGCAAAGAAGCAGTTAGTGAAATAAATAATACAGAAATGACAATGAATATTATTACACTACAAATGGAGCAATACAAATACAAATAGAAATGGCGCTATTGATAATGAATAATAATAATTCCATCCATCCATCCATCCATTTTTCTACCGCTTGTCCCTTTTGGGGTCGCGGGGGGTCGCTGGAGCCTATCTCAGCTACAATCGGGCGGAAGGCGGGGTACACCCTGGACAAGTCGCCACCTCATCACAGGACCAACACAGATAGACAGACAACATTCACACTCACATTCACACACTAGGGCCAATTTAGTGTTGCCAATCAACTTATCCCCAGGTGCGTCTTTGGAGGACAATGAATATTATTACACTACAAATGGAGCAATACAAATTCCAATAGAAATAGCGCTATTGATAATGAATAATACCAATAATTTACCTCTATTATCAACAATACAGCTGTTCAAATACAACAATACATATAGGTAATGATAACTAGAGATACAAAAGAAAGCAGAAAAATGGAGGGGAAGAAAGAGAAGCCAGCTATATTAACCTTGTAGTTTGTTATAGTAACAATAGGTTAAGCTTTGTCAGTGTGCCATGTGTTACCCAGTTTACCCTAGGGTAACAACGTTAATCGTAATTTTATTACTATTGTTATTATCATTACCATTATTATTTTCCTACAGGGAAATTCGTAAAAATATAAGAAAAAAGATGTAATGCAATGTGAAAAAGATGCAATTTTGACACTAATTATTAATGATAATATACTCGCCTATAATGCACAGCTAACACAAAGTTTTGTCTTTAAATAAATACGTCTGTATTGATGCATATGCAAAAGTGCAATACATTTATCTGTACAGTAATGTCTTTATATATTATATCTGCACCTTATTGCTCTTTTATCCTGCACTACAACGAGCTAATGCAACACAATTTCGTTCTTATAAAATTAAAGTTAAAGTACCAATGATTGTCAAGGTGTGGCGAAATTATTCTCTGCATTTGACCCATCACCCTTGATCACCCCCTGGGAGGTGAGGGGAGCAGTGGGCAGCAGCGGTGGCCGCGCCCGGGAATAATTTTTGGTGATTTAACCCCCAATTCTAAACCTTGATGCTGAGTGCCAAGCAGGGAGGTAATGGGTCCCATTTTTAAAGTCTTTGGTATGACTCGGCCGGGGTTTGAACTCACAACCTACCGATCTCAGGGCGGACACTCTAACCACTAAGCCACTGAGTAGGTAATCTGTACTGTAAAGTTCAAATTTGAATGACAATAAAAGGAAGTCTAATTTTCAAGAGAGACACTTTGGTTGAATAAACAGGCACCAACTTCCAATGGGTGCCAAAGGGTTTGAAAATTGTTTATGCATTGGTGTTGACACAAAACAGCAATTGGCTTGCCAAATAGCGAGTCCATTAGCTCTGCTGCTTTGTGTTCTATGGGGGTTGTAGTCATTAATCACATTTGTTATTTTTAAAAAGTGGTACTGGCCGTTTTATGCTCACGGACCGGCGGTATATAATGCTATTGCTGAACATAAGAAAAGCTGAACGTAATCACTGTGCACATTAAATCAATATTGGCTTACTATACCTGGAGTTTGTTTTCTGGAAAGAAGATAATAGTGTGGTTTGATGTGCATGAGTGACAAGTGTATTTTTACTGTCCCTTTTACTTGTTTAGTCTTGTTTTGGTCATGGCCAGTCAAACTGAAAATACAAAACAAAATAAACACTCCTACACAAGTAATTTAATTTGAATGGCACACGTGTATACTGTACACTGCCATTGTGAATGCAGTGGTAGTTTTTTTTGTTATTAATGGGTTCCAAAAAGTCAGCTGAAAATTGTCCATCCATCCACCCATGTTCTACTTCTTGTCCCTCTTTGGGTTGCGGGGTGGCTGGAGCCTATCCCAGCTGCACTCGGGCGGAAGGCAGAGTACAACCTGGGTACGGCAGGGCCAACACACGAATCGTACAAAAAAATGATGCCATTTTCCCCAAAATAAATAATGTATATCCAATTAATCTCTTCCAGACGCCCAAAAATATAACCACAAAACACATTTTACACGGAATAATTATAGTTTTAAATGCATAAAACAAAGTAAAATGCATACAGTGCATCTGGAACGCACTCACAGCGCTTCACATTTTATGTGAAAGCCTTATTCCAAAATGGAATAAATTAATTCTTGTCCTCAAAATTCTACACACAATACCCCATAATGGCAATGTGAAAACGTTTTTTTTTTTTCCTTAAAAATGTTCGCAAATATATTAAAGCTGGAAGAAAAAAAAAATCACATGTACATAAGAATTCGCAGCCTTTGCCATGAAGCTAAAATGTGAGCTCATTTGCATCCTGTTTCTACTAATCATCTTTGAGATGCCCGCGTCCCGGTTGAAGATGGATGGATGGATGGATGGATGCATCTTTGAGATGTTCCAACAGTTTAATTGGAGTCCACTTGTGCTAAATTAAGTTAGTTGGACATGATTTGGAAAGGCACACACCTGTCTACAGTATACACAAGGTCCCACACTTGACAGTGCATGGCAGAGCACAAACCAAGCATGAAGTCGAAGGAATTGTCTGCAGACCTCTGAGACAGTATTGTCTCGAGGCACAAATCTGGGGAAGCATACAGAAAAATATCTGCTGCCGAGAAGCCCCAATGAGCACAGTAGCCTCCATCATCCGTAAATGGAAGACGATTGGAAAAACCAGGACTCTTCTTACAGCTGTCTAAACTGAGTCATCGCGGAAGAAGGGAGGTGACCAAGAACCCGATAGTCACTTTGCCAGAGCTACAGTATTCCTCTGTGGAGAGAGGATAACTTTCCAGAAGGACAACCATTTATCTCTGCAGCAATCCTGTATGGTATAGTGGCCAGACAAAAGCCATTCCTTTGTAAAGTTTGGCAAAATGCACCTTAAAGAATCTCAGACCATGAGAAAAAAAATATCTGGTGTGATGAGACAAAAACTGAACTCTTTGGCATGAATGCCAGGCGTCATGTTTGGAGGAAACCAGGCACGGCATGGTGTGGCAGCATCATGCTGCGGGGGTGTTTTCCAGCGGCAGGAACTGGGAGACTAGTCGGGATAGAGGGTAAGATGAATGCAGCAATGTACAGAGAATTTCTTGTAGAAAAACCTGCCCTAGAGCATACCTGAAATCAGACTGGGGCGACGGTTCATCTTTCAGCAGGACAACGACCCTAAGCACACAGCCAATATATCAAAGGAATGGCTTCAGGACAACACTGTATGTCTTGAGTGGCCATAGCCTAGACTCCGATTGAACATTTCGGGAGAGATCTGAAAATGTCCTTCCCATCCAACCTGATGGATCTTGAAATGTGTTGCAAAGAGGGATTGGGTGAATCTGCCTAAATATAGGTGCGGCAAACTTGTGGCCATCCATCCATCCTTTTTCCACCGCTTGTCCCTTTTGGGGTCGCGGGGGGTGCTGGAGCCTATCTCAGCTGCATTCGGGCGGAAGGCGGCGTACACCCTGGACAAGTCACCACCTCATCACAGGGCCAACACATATAGACAGACAACATTCACACACTAGGGCCAATTTAGTGTTGCCAATCTACCTATCCCCAGGTGCATGTCTTTGGAGGTGGGAGGAAGCCGGAATCCCCGGAGGGAACCCACGCAGTCACGGGGAGAACATGCAAACTTCACACAGTAAAGATCCCGAGCCCGGGATTGAACACAGGACTACTCAGGACCTTCGTATTGTGAGGCACATGCACTAACCCCTGTCCACCGTGCTGCCCAAACTTGTGGCATCGTATTCAAAAAGACTTGAGGTTGTACTTGCTGCCAAAGGTGCATCAACAAAGTATTGAGCAAAGGCTGGGAATTGTTTTTTATTTTTTTTACTTTTGCAAAAAATATATTAAAAAACCCTTTCACCTTATCCCGGGTTATTAATTGTGTGTAGAATTTTGAGGACAAAAATAAATGTATTCCATTGTGGAATAAGACTGTAACAAAGCATGTGGAAAAAGGGAAGCGCCATGAATACTTTTCAGCTGCGCTGTATACATGACGAATTAAATGGATAAATGAACATTAAACATTACTTTTACCTTTTTATCACACACAACACACATTATTTTCTGTATTAACATGCCTGTAATAGACATATTGTAGTTTTCATAATTTAGATTAAATTGTGATTCTTTTTCCCCCAATTGTTTTAACTAGCTGGTTCTTGGCAGTGTTATGGATGAACCATGAAGGCCCAATTACAAGTCACAGGTAAGATCACATAGTACAACATTGCTATTTACCAAACTGTTATTTTAACGTGGTGTTTTGGTAATATGTTTTGTTTATATGTGTATCTCCTCCAGTGCTTTCAGCCAAGCTGAAGGAAAACAAAAAGAACTGGTTCGGCCCCAGTCCATATGTGGAAGTAGCCGTGGATGGCCAGTCAAAGCGGACCGAGAAGTGCAACAACACACACAGTCCAAAATGGAAGCAGGCGCTCACCGTGTAAGTACACATGTTCAACCTGATTGCTGCCTTTAGAGGTGGGAAAAATAATCGACTCTCCGATGCATCATGATTAGAATGTGGGCGATTCATGAATAAATGTCCAAACACCAATTAATGATGATAATGCACCGTGGGCGTGACGGGCACTGTGGAAATAAGGGGTGAGCCTCCATTCCTTGGAATGTTACAATATGATGAAGCAGATAGACGACACACGTCTTTGAGCTGCGAGTTTATGTCGACTGGGGCCACATTTTCTGAACATTCTGTTGTTTTAGAAGGCACAACAATTAAATCAAGGATGTCTGCTCCCCAAGTAGGGACTTTTATTTATTTGTTCATTTAAAACGCTACTACGGTTTTCATGCTTTTAGCAAAATTATGCAATACAGCATACGTCAGTAGCCAAAGGATGAGTTTTATAGATGTATTATTAACATTTTTTTAAATTAGATGTAATACATTTAGAATATATAATAATTATATATATGATCTATTAACAATGTACAATATTTTAATAACAAAATACAATTTGATAATTATATACATTACAGGCCAAAAGTTTGGACACACCTTCTCATTTCAATGCGTTTTCTTTATTTGCAGATGGAAATGAGCTATTTAGCTATAATCTGGTACAGAACATATCTGTCTTTGAGCTGAATGTTTCTGTGCATTGTCCCTTCAAATAAAGACGAAACATTTTCATGACTATTTACATTGTGGATTGTCACTGACTGAAGGCATCAAAACTATGACACCTGTGAATTGAAAACCATTTCAAGTGACTACCTCTTGAAGCTCATCGAGAGAATGCCAAGACTGTGCAAAGCAGTAATCGGAGCAAAGGGTGGCTATTTTGAAGAAACTAGAATATAAAACATGTTTTCAGTTATTTCACCTTTTTTTGTTAAGTACATAACTCCACGTCTTCATTCATAGTTTTGATGCCTTCAGTGACAATCTACAATGTAAATAGTCATGAAAATAAAGAAAACACATTGAATGAGAAGGTGTGTCCAAACCTTTGGCCTGTGTGTTTAATAATTAATTTAAAATCGAATCGTAGCCCCTGAATCGTAGTTAAATGGTGAGATTCCCACCTTTACTAATATCTGTAAGACACTGGATTGGTACAGTTTTTTAAATGTATTGGATGACTTTATTTGCATTGATATTAGAGCTGTCCTGATCCCAATCATTGGATCAGATCAGGGCCTAATAGTTTCCTTTTTTAACTGATTGGCGATCAGCTGCCGAGCCCAGCCGATCTTTACCACAGCTGTGTCCCAATGTGTACCTGACTAAAGATTGTACTCTTGTGAAAGATTCTTTCAAATGGGTTGCACGCTCAGGGAGACAAAATTACATTTACGCATTCCTTTAGTTACATGGAGGGTGCATGTCTTGCTAGAACATCGGCTCGAATTTGCGAGCCAACTGCAAGTCTATCCACAGTGCAAATCCACTTCTAAGATACTAATCCTCACCACAAGGGCAGAGAAACTAAACTCAGTTTCTTTACAAGTGTCTTTATCACTGGAGGAATAGAGGAAAATGAATGGCTTAGAATGCTATACACAAGACAAGAAGCTAACCGCTAAAGGTTCAATGTAAAGTAGGGGTGATCGACATCGATGTCGATACTTACGTTAGTATCAGTATATAAACGATACTAAAGGGATTAGATAAATATTTTTTATTTTTCTTGTTTTAATTATAAAAATTAAAAAAATAGTTGTTATTGTTTGCAAACTCAGGGAATAATTCCCCGGATACAGGAAGACTTTGAGGGCATTCAAATTGGAGACAATATCTCTGTTTGCTTTTGTTTATTTATTGTGCAATAATCACTTTATTTGGTTAGAACAATTGTATGTAGCATTTAATGCCACACATTTGTTTATTACATCATCTGATTTTCAACAATACTAGCAAATTCTAAATGTAATAGGAGTTGCTTTATAAATATGTCTTTACTTTGGTTACTTGCTATAAAACATTTTCAGTTCTACAATCTATTGTCAAAGTATCGAATGGGATCTAGGTTGCAAAAATGGTAATTAGGACATCCTTTTATATACATTTGTTTGCCATTAACAATGTTTGGTCGATCCAATTCCGACAAACAATCTGTCTTTATAAAGCTAATGATGCTATATTCTGATTGACACGTTTCTTTGCCTACAGGATCGTGACTCCTCTCAGCAAGCTGATATTCCGTGTTTGGAGCTACCAGACGCTGAAGGCAGACATCCTGTTAGGAATGGCCACTCTGGAGATCCAGGAGACGCTGAAGGCTAACGACTTGAAATGTTAGTGTCATGCTCTATTATTATACCATATCTGTTTCTCTGTGTTTGAGGGAATATTCCACGTGTCACACATTCCCACAGAGGTGAAAGGAACACGCTTAGTCTTAAGTTTTGTGTCTATCAGCAGCTTATCCTTTGCTCTTTGCCATATGTAACGCACACTTTTTATGTAAGAGTCCTCAGTTAAGGCAGTGTTTTATTATGCTGATATAATTACCCTGAGATAACCCATCCAGTAAATGTGTCTACACTTGTCTGTGTTTTTTTGTTGTGGGACATTTTCTCAACACAAGATAGAAAGAAGGAATACAACTGTTTAGAGACAAATATAAAGTATTTTTGTGTATTCCAATCTGCACAAAAAGACAATTGGCAGAATACAGAGCAATGTGATCCATACCGCAAGAGTTGGACATGGTCATACTGTGCTTAAGAGAAAAACGGAAAAAGCGAAAATGTTTTTCCAGAGTTTAAAGTCATGAGTTAATGAAGATCTATCCGCATCCTGCGTAGGAGGACTTTCAAAGAGAGGAACAGACAGTCTCTGTTCTTGAACATCCAGCTTGAAAAGTCAAGCTAACCATTACTTCTTTACTTTGGGTTCATAGCAAGGTGAACGCTAAATGCCATGCAAGTACTATATGTATACTGTATATGTTTGTGTGAAGGTGTGTGTATGTATATATAAACTGTATGTTTGTATATATGCCGAATTTTCCTGGATTATAAAGCGCACCATAAGCTACACCCACTAAATTTTAGAAGAAAAAAATATGTTTCCATATATTACCCGCACCAGACTTTAAGCCGCAAATATATACGTTGCGAAATGAATTATTTACATAGAAAAATTATGTAATTGTTTTACATACCGTAATTGTTTCCAAACGGTGCCTGTAAAACCACAGTAAAACGGCAGATCAAACAAAATAGAAGTCTTCGCTATAGACCCACCAGCTGCAGAAGCTGCCTGTCCAATCAGCTAAAGAGACTGAATAACTCCACGGTGACATCTTGGTGAGTTTACTGAGGAATTTGTGAAACTTATCCAATACAAACAGAATGCCATCATAAATTAATAATACTAACACAGACAGCGTCGTTGCATTACGATCGCACCTTTTTGACCCTCGGGCCGTTCTGTAGCGTGGGGGAAATGTAATGGCGTCAGTTGCTGTTGAGCCACAAACTCGAAATAGCGAGCAGACGTCATGTCCGCATGCAGGTCACATTGCATTCACATTACAAATTGCTTTTTTTTTGTAATGTCAGGATTTCCCCTAGATTGCCAAAACAACTGTTTATTTTATTTCTCTAGATTGTCATTCGAATTTTTTGTATTTCACTGTTAAAATAAACTTTCCATTAAAATACGTAGACCAGTTAATTTCTTTTCCAGTGGATGAACAGTGTGGGGAAAAAATAATTAACTTCTCATTGGCAATTTTTTTAACTACGTTTTCCACAAGTAAATAGGAAATTATATTGAATAAAAAAAAAAAAAATATTATGTTGTATAACAAATAAAATGAATGCACGTGTTGATTCCGTGTGATGCTTCTGTGTTGTCCTTAGTGTCCGAGGTGGTACAGACGCTGCAGCTGTGCTCCGACAGAGACTCCCGGGACGTCGTCGGTGACCTGTCAGTCTGTCTAGATGGCATGCAAGTCGACCCCGAAGCCTTTGCCTCAGCAGAGAGAGACCATGGTGAGATCATAATACCATAATTGGAATTTAATGACGTGTATTTGCAGTTTAACTAAAAAATACCTACATATTATTTTTCACGACAGCAGCATCAAGTAGCTCAATAGTTGTCAACCGCTTTGTAAAGTGCTTTACCGCCACCTCTGGAACTGGAGTGATTACAGTTGTCAGTTCTATGTCTCTTTAAACTACAAGCACAACACTTTAGAGTAAACTACTCATCTTTTTTCAACATTTATTGAGTATGTAGCCATTTTCTATCCGTCCCTTCTCATTCCAGTTTCCCTCAGAGATGATGCGAGACAAAACGGCAACAGGTGGAGTCAACCAAACCTAACGAAGATGATTTAAGCAATTAAATGCTTAATTTGTATTTCTTGACCCACTGCATTTGGTGCAAATATTTCAGGCCAAGCAGAGACACGTCTCCGTCCAGCGACTCTGACGAGTGGGTCATCGTACCTGATGCTTGCACTGTCAACTCCCAGTCCGTAGGAGGTGCCACCGGTTCTCATCGCTCTCGACCAGCTCGACCTTCTTCCGCTCCTGGTAGACCCCAACGCCTCACTAAGTAGTACATGCTTTTGGCATTACAGTTTTAAGTACAGCAGTGGTAATATTGTTGACTAAAAATGTTCGTCTTCGTTATCGTCAATGACCTATTTTCCTTTGACGAAATTAGGACGATAACGAATGAAAACAAAAGCACGTTGCCTTAAGCAATGACAAAATTAACTGACAATTTAGTCAACAAATTAAAACTGTTGACCGAGATGAAATCCAATTAGATTTGATTAGGGCTGCAACTAAAAACTAATTTGATAATCGATTAACCTGTCGATTGTTACTTCGATTAATCGATTAATAATCGGATAAAAGAGACAAACTACATTTCTATCCTTTCCAGTATTTTATTGGAAAAAAACAGCATACTGGCACCATACTTATTTTGATTATTGTTTCTCAGCTGTTTGTAAATGTTGCAGTTTATAAATAAAGGTTTATAAAAATAATTAAAAAAAGTAGCCTCTGCGCATGCGCTTAGCATAGATCCAACGAATCAATGACTAAATTACTCGCCAACTATTTTTATAATCGATTTTAATCGATGTAATCGATTAGTTGTTGCAGCCCTAGATTTGATTTTGTGTTTAGGCGGGTGGGAGAAAATATATCCAATCACAGTTGCATGTGGTAGAGGGGTGGAAGGGACACTGTTTTGATTTTTCTCCCGGAAAACAAAACCCAATACAAGACATCAATACAATGTCTTCTTTGCCGTGGTAGACAACAAAACACCTTGTAAACCTTGTAGCTCGATTTTCTACTGTAAAAATCTGGACATCTTTGCAACAGTGAGTAGGCCAAAGCTAATATTTCCAAATGACTTATACTGTACTGAATTACTATTAAAGATAGTAGAGCAGGAGCAAGGCTGCTTACGCTACCACATGTCAGAAAATAAAGAAATACTTAAAAACAAACTACTTTGTAGAAGACCATGTTCCTTCAGCTGGGCTTACCCGCTAATATAATAAGCAAAATACCCGTACAATGCACTTTAATAAATGTCCTCGCCACACTGTTCAGATATTAATTGCACAACTTGACAACCCAAAAGAGCAGATTTGTCATTTTTCAAGCTAACACACAAACAAAGTTTTATAGTTTTATATACAGTTTTATAACACGGGTTGCTGTATTTACACTGGACAGTAGCCAAGACACCACGCCACTTCATTTGATTTGGCCCTCGAAATCCTCGAAAAATATGTATCAATAAAGTTCTGAAACTTGTCTTACTAAATGTATTCTTTCTTTCTATTTTGGCAGAAAAAAATATACGTACTCCATGCAATCGCACATCTTGTTAACTTAAATATTGTCTAATTATGCAAAAATATATGATCAAACATTCAAATCATTTTTTAAATAGAAATAAATACTAATAATAATGATTTCAAAGCAAGTTATCCATCAAATTGTGCAATGTAAAAGTAGCAATAGATTCGATGGTAAAATTGTGAAATTTGCTGTTGTTTTTACAGCATTTTTCTCTAAATTAAAAAAACAGTACTTTTTTTACTGTAATAAACTGTAGTGCTGTTTTGGCATTTACAGTAATACACCGAAAAATGTACAGTTGTTGATTTGCGGCAAAAACAAACAAACTGGCAGCTCAGGTGCCAAAATGTTACTCTAAAAATGCAGTTTTTTAATTTACAGTAAAAAAAACAAATGTAAATTTTACAGTAAAATTCTGGCAACTGAGCTGCCTTTTGTTTTACCATAAAAACTGCAGTACTGTTTTTCCATTTACAGTAATAAACACTATATTTTGAGGTGAAAATATTACAACTTACCATATTGTTTTTACATTTTAGTTTAAAAAAAAATTTACTAATAAAATGCATAAAAAATTGTGTGCGATGTGAACTTCAGTGAAAACGACTTTGAAACCTCTGAATTAAGATGACTACGATATGACTAAAACACATTTTTGCGAAAAGACTATGGCTAAAACTAAATTAAAAACTGCTGTCAAAATTATCACTGTAGTACAAACTTTATTTCTTGCTCCTTTTTTCTTCCAGCTTCCTCTAGCAGTTCATCTCCAAGTGAGTTAAGTGAGGGTCTGGCATCTGAAGGCTCGCCCCAGGCATCTGCCAGCGTGAGTTCAGATCTTCATGACAACACGGGTGCAGCGGCAGCAGCAGCAGCAGCAGCAGCAGCAGTAGCAGCAGCTGTAGCAAAACCTGCTGCTAATGGGCCCAAACCCGTGGCACCAGCGGCGCCATCCACCGCAGCTTCCAGGGCCATGAGCAGTGGCCCCATGCCACCAGGGTAGAGCTAACTCACACTTATGTCCTGCCTAAAGTTACTTAAATGTCACATGTAGTCATACTAATGTGTCAATTGATCTTTTATGTAGCTGGGAGCAGCGTGTGGACCCAAATGGACGTATGTACTTTGTCGACCACATTGAAAAGAGAACTACCTGGGACCGACCAGAGGCTCTACCTACAGGGTAAGACTGCACATCACGCCTCATTCTATGTTAAATGTTCCAAATTGTTAAGCAATTTGAAATAAGTGTCAGAGGAATTATAGTATGTGCATGCTTTAAAGGTCTTTTCTGATGCCCTACCAGGAACAAGCCATTTTGTGTGTATGAAGCAATGTTCTGCACTTTATCCACTTTTTTACATAACTCTGAACTTGTCCATTGTAAAAAACATCATATCTTGCATACAACAACATAACATTAAGGAGTCAGACACAAATATTAGCAACACTAGCATAGCTATGTTAGCTACAGTGCTATTGTTACTAGAGAGACTATTAATGCTTTAAAATGGAGTATCGGAAATTATCGGCAGGGATGCTGTTTAATAAGAAATTATCGAGTTCGAGCCTATTATCGAATCCTCTTATCGAACCGATTCCTTATCGATTCTCTTATCGAGTCCAGATAGGTTGTTGTATATGGAAAAAAACAATATTTGGTTTAACAAAAGCTCACTTTTATTATATAAGAAAAAAAATAAAATCTAATAAATAAATGAATATTGACTGTTACCCCCCTAAAAAAATAAAATAAAATAAATAAATATTGACTGTTGTTACCCAAAGTATATTAAGTGGGATTTTTCAGAAAAACAAATATACCGGTATACAGTAACACAAAAACAACCTGTCTCTTTGATCACTATAGGTGTATAAATAATATAGTGTTAATAAAATCAGTCCCGTGGGCACAAAACTGAAAATAATACAGCTCAAAAAGTGCACTTCTGCTGCTATTTGACATAACTGTTTGTTATGATGCTTTGACATTTTTGCACTTTATTTCTTTATTGAAAGAAAATTCTATGAAGAGAAAAGTTGTTTGCAAATGTAGTTACAATGCTATAAAATTCAAAGTTAAAGCTAAAAAAAGAAATACACTTTATTGAGTTAACATTATTTCTTTATAGGGGGAAAGATGTGATGTTATGAGCTAGGGAATATAACAACTACACTACCCAGCATGCAACGGGAGTGAGGAGCATGCGCGGTAGCCCCGAAAAGTGTTGTTGCATGTCGCCAGCCGGCAGCTAAGAATGAGGTTATGAGCACGCTGTGAAAGTAAACGTCAAGAACTCAGCCAACACGCCTCGTCTGCATTATTTATAATTAGACAGACAACATATATACAGTGTGATTTTGTTTTGTTTACAAGGAAAGAAAAACAAAAGTTAAAAAAGGGAGATATATGTTGTATATATATGTATGTGCTGCAGTTGCTTTAAGAACGTTGCGACAGCTGCCGTAAAGGAGGTGCGTTGCTAGCCTGGTTGCTATGTTTCCGGTTGGTCGTAAAAGTGTCCGTCATGTGTTTGTACCCTGCTCAAATCTCTCAGTAAAGTTATTCATTGGATTATACCTTTTGTTTTGAACTTTATTACACCTTGGAGCGCTTTTTCCGGTCCATTGTTTTCCTGCTTTCGCTATCTGCGCCTAATGACTGAGCTACGTGACGTCATTTCTTGTGATGTCCAACGGAGCATTTCTGGTCGGGACGGGATTTGTTCCCAGGAATTCGGATAAAGAACCAACTCTTTTTCTTTACTATAGTGGTCTCGATAACGGGTACCGGTTCTCAAAAAGGGATTAGAGTCAGAGGACTCGGTTCTTTTCTTATCGGACAACCGGGAAAACTGGTTTCGAGTATCATCCCTAATTATCGGTATCGGTTTCAAAGTTATCGGTTTCAAAAAGTAAAATACATGACTTTTTAAAACGCCGCTGTGTACACGGACGTAGGGAGAAGTACAGAGTGCCAATAAATCTTAAAGGCACCGACTTTGCGTGCCGGCCCAGTCACATAGTATATGCGGCTTTTACACACACACAAGTGAATGCAAACGCATACTTGATCAACACTGAGGGTGGCTGTTTAAACAACTTTAACACTGTTACAAATATGCGCCACACTGTGAACCCACACCAAACAAGAATGACAAACACATTTCGGGAGAACATCCGCACCGTAACACAACATAAACACAACAGAACAAATATCCAGAACCCCTTGCAGCACTAACTCTTTCGGGACGCTACAATATACACCCCTCACTACCACCAAACCATGCCAACCCCCCCCCCCCCCCCCCCCCCAACCCCGCCCACCTCAACCCCGCCACCCCCCACTTCACTTTGTGAAAGTCAAAGTATAGTATTTCCCATAGTTGTAGTGGGTATTAGGATTATCTCAGGGAGAGCATGTCCCAAATTCTAAGCTGCTGTTTTGAGGCATGTTAAAAAAAATAATGCACTTTGTGACTTCAATAATAAATATGGCAGTGCCATTTTGGCACTTTTTTCCATAACTGGAGTTGAAGTTGTTCTCTTATTTTGGAAAACCTTGTTTTTGATTGATTGATTGAAACTTGTATTAGTAGATTGCACAGTACAGTACATATTCCGTACAATTGACCACAAAATGGTAACACCCGAATAAGTTTTTCAACTTGTTTAAGTTGGGGTCCACGTTAATCAATTCATGGTAATGTTACATTGTTTAATGCATCCAACGGGGCATCACAACAAAATTAGGCAAAATAATGTGATAATTCCACGACTGTTTATATCGGTATCGATTGATATCGGAATCGGTAATTAAGAGTTGGACAATATCGGAATATCGGCAAAAAAAGCCATTATCGGACATCTTTAATGTTACACTTACATTTTAACAGCTACAGTACATCACGCCGGGTTAGCTTATTCTCTGGGGAAAAAAACAAATGGTCAAACAGCCCTAA
This sequence comes from Nerophis lumbriciformis, assembly GCF_033978685.3. Classification (NCBI taxonomy): domain Eukaryota; kingdom Metazoa; phylum Chordata; class Actinopteri; order Syngnathiformes; family Syngnathidae; genus Nerophis; species Nerophis lumbriciformis. The sequence goes on along the minus strand of NC_084550.2, from coordinate 57,246,850 downwards.
TGTCAGAAACAGACTGGCAGGTAGTTGATATTGCTTCAGGCTTTGTTTTAAGATGTGATGGAAAGCCTACTCTTATTTTCATTTTCAAAAGTTGAAAATTAATCATTTAAGTTAAGCAGTCTAACATCTGCACAACAATGCTTTCTTTCCACCCTCATGTGTCTGCAGCTGGGAACGCAGGGTGGACCCCATGGGCCGGGTGTACTTCGTGGACCACATCACCAGGACGACCACGTGGCAGCGCCCCACACAGGAGTCTGTGCGTAACTACGAGGAGTGGCAGCATCAGCGCAGCCAGCTGCAGGGAGCCATGCAGCAGTTTAACCAGAGGTTCATCTATGGGGTGAGCTCTGAAACGAAATCCAAAATCCAAAGAATTACATTTTGAAAGATATGTTTTTTTTATGTTTTCCTTTCTTTTTTGTCCAGCTCCAAGACCAGCTTGCGGCAACATCCAACAAAGAGTTTGACCCACTGGGACCCCTGCCGCACGGTTGGGGTAAATATCAAAGCTGGATGTTTTTGGATTTCTTCAAGTTTTAGAAAATGATTGCAAATATATCCATCCATCCATCCATTTATACCGCTTGTCCCTTATCTATATATATATATATATATATATATATATATATATATATATATATATATATATATATATATATATATATATATATATATATATATATATATATGTATGTATGTATGTATGTATGTATATATGTATGTATATATGTATGTATGTGGGACGGCGTGGCGCAGTGGAAGAGTGGCCGTGTGCAACCCGAGGGTCACTGGTTCAATCCCACACCTAGTACCAACCTCGTCATGTCCGTTGTGTCCTGAGCAAGACACTTCACCCTTGCTCCTGATGGGTGCTGGTTAGCGCCTTGCATGGCAGCTCCCTCCATCAGTGTGTGAATGTGTGTGTGAATGGGTAAATGTGGAAGTAGCGTCAAAGCGCTTTGAGTACCTTGAAGGTAGAAAAGCGCTATACAAGTACAACCCATTTATCATTTATTTATTTATGTAATATATGTATGTATGTATGTATATATATATATATATGTGTATGTGTATATGTATATATGTATGTATATATGTAATATATGTATGTGTGTATATATATATATATATATGTGTATGTGTATATGTATGTATGTGTATATATACCTGTATATACATACAGGCCAAACGTTTGGACACACCTTCTCATTCAATGTGTTTTCTTTATTTTGTTGATCATGTACAATGTAGATTGTCACTGAAGGCATCAAAACTATGAATGAACACATGTGGAGTTATGTACCGGTACTTAACAAAAAAAGGTGAAATAACTGAAAACATGTTTTATATTTTAGTTTCTTCAAAATAGCCACCCTTTGCTCTGAGAACTGTTTCGCACATTCTTGTCATTCTCTCGATGAGCTTCAAGAGGTAGTCACCTGAAATGGTTTTCACTTCACAGGTGTCATAGTTTTGATGCCTTCAGTGACAATCTACAATAGTCGTGAAAATAAAGAAAACACATTGAAATGAGAAGGTGTGTCTAACTTTTTGGCCTGTACTGTATATAAGTTAAAATTAAGGTACCAATGATTGTCACACACACACTAGGTGTGGTGAATATATACATATATATCTATATATATATGTATATGTATATGTATGTATGTATATGTATATGTGTATATATATATACATATATTTTTTATTTTTGTATTTATTTCTTTTTTCTTTTTTTCTTTCAGAAAAGAGGACAGACAGCAATGGCAGAGTGTATTTTGTTCACCACCCAACACGGGCAACACAATGGGAAGACCCCAGGACACAAGGGTCAGTTCAAATGGCAACTAAATCTAGCAGTGTTCTTTTGTTTTTTCCCCTTTGGGGGGTGCTAATGTTTCAATCTTGTGTCTGTGTGTGCTGTTCAGGCTGCTCAATGACAAGCCTTTGCCTGAAGGGTGGGAGATGAGGTTCACCGTGGATGGCACTCCCTACTTTGTGGATCACAACAGACGAACCACAACCTACATTGACCCACGTACAGGGAAATCCTCCCTGTGAGTAGTCGGATGTGCGGTAATTCTTCATTAAATAGCCCAAGGAGGGTGAATTTTTATGCTGTTTTTCCAACAGTGAAAACGGCCCACAGATTACCTACGTGAGGGACTTTAAAGCCAAAGTGCAATACTTCAGGTTCTGGTGTCAGGTAAGAAATGTTATATTGTGTGTGTATTCGTGATGGAATGGTTTATGAAATAAATCTAAACCATTCTGTAATCTGAGTAACCACAGTGTGTTGCCCAGGTCATGTTTTTTTTATTTGTGTTACAAATCAAGAGCGTGGCCTCTGCTTTGGATGGGCTTGTTTACATGCCGAGTTAGACTAAACATTTCAAGGACAGCACCGAGTTCTTCAGCATGCCTGTCTTGGCTACATCCAAGGGGACACGCTACAACACTTGCATGATATCATCTTACTTCTTTTCTGTCCATCACCTGTGTGAGGCTCCGCCCGTCCGCGCGAATACACACACAAACACACCCCTCCCCTCAACCCTCAGTAAATCAGTGTTGATGAATTAAAAACAAGACTAATAGTTTTTAGAAACAAAACCCAATCATATTAAATTTTGTCATGTAAATGGGTGGGACAAATTCAGATTATATCCAATCACAGTTCTCTAATAGCGTACAATATGACAGAGGGTGGGAGTTAGCAAAGAAGGGGGCCAATCACATGTTTTTCCTTCTGAGATGAAGAAGTTCAAGTTGAATGTCTCCCCGGCAGCGCCAAAACAGGTGAGGCTGCAAAAGTGTTGAAAATTGTGGTTAGATGGTCGCAGGGTGAATGATCAATTAATAATTGCAAGGTCGAAAAGGGATTTGAGTCGGAGTGAGGAAAGCAGTGACTTTGGTGAGGAACAATTTTGCAGGAAGAGGTTTTGGAGTACGGTAGCTCTAGGGGTGTAACGGTACGTGTATTTGTATTGAACCGTTTCGGTACGGGGGTTCCGGTTCGGTTCGGACGTGTACCGAACGAGTTTCCACACGGACATATTAAGTAGCGTAACGCACGTTGTGTAAACAATGCACACCGAGGCACAACACACGGCATGCTAGCAGCTAACGGGCTATGATAGACTGACCATACGTCCTCTTTTCACCGGACATGTCCTCTGTTGCGGAGCTGTCAGGGCGGAGTTTCTTAAATGCCTCAAATGTCCGGCATTTTGAGTTAGTGTTGCGTGTATTTTCAATGTACGTTCAGGGTTAAGAAGGGGTTAAAAACAAAACAAATTGTGCGCGCAGCAGCATTTGTGAGGGAGGGGCAGAGACAGAGAGAGCGAGAGAGTTATAATAAACGCGCATGCGTCGCCAGGCTCTGCTTTTTATCCATAGATTTATCAGATTTAATTTTTTATTAACTATAGCAGGGCCCACAGCTCATGTTTTAAAGGCCCACGGCACATTCTAAAAATACTATTAAAATAAACAAAAACATAACAAAAGTGAAATAAAAAAGCTTAAAGGTTAAATGTAATTTAGAAAAAGTTGCAATGCTGACTAATAAAACAAAGCTGTTTTTTTTCATTCAAACTGTCATTGCTCAAAACATAATATTGAATCAAATTCAATGTTATTATGAATTATTGACCTATTCAAGGTTCCGATTACTTCACATCAAATATTCCACTAAGAAAAATATTTTTGGTGGAAGATTTTGCAAATTTGGTAAATAAATAACCCAACAATTTATATTTTGTTGTTTACTTACTGTACCGAAAATGAACCGAACCGTGACCGCTAAACCAAGGTACGTACCGAACCGAAATTTTTGTGTACCGTTACACCCCTAAGTAGCTCATCAAGTAGCAGTGAGAAAGATAGAGTTGTGCGAAAGAAGACAGATGGTGAGAAATAATTCAAAGTAATACTAAAATTCAAGGAAGGGCAGGATATAAAAAAAGTAGGACCAAGTGCAATTACTCGGTTCCTCTGTGGGAACATAGGCGACATAAAGAAGGCTATTACAACGGTGACCTAATGATGGTGTGCAAAAGTGAGGGGCAAAGAGAAAAGGCATTAAAACTTAAACGTCTTTGTAAAAAGAAGTTGCAGAGGGGAAAGGTAGAATCTAGGAGACCAACAAAAGGAGTAATCTATGGTATTCCAGTGAGTGAGGATTTGGACAAAATGAAGGAGATAATTAAAGGAGGGGAAGTATTCAACATGAGGAGATTAAAAGCAAGGAGAGGAGGAGAAAAAGTGGATAGCCTGTCAATATTAGTGGAATTTCAAGAGGAAATTCTTCTTAAATTTGTATTTATAGGGTACATGAGGTATAAAGTGCAGTTGTTTGTACCGCCACCTCTGCGGTGTTACAAATACCAGAAGTATGCACATATAGCGGCTTATTGTAAAGGGGAATAGACATGTGGAAGGTGTGGGGGAGGTCATGAATATGGCAAGTGTGGAGCAGGGGTGCAGGAGAAGTGTGTCAATTGTGGTGGAGCACACAGTGTTGGCCACACAGACTGTGAGGCAAGAAAAAAGGTGGCTGAAATACAGAAAATAGGAACGGGGGATAAACTATCATATGCAGAGGGAGATTAAAAGTGCAAGGAGATAAAGTTGTGGAAAAAGTAGACATGTGTTGTAGCATCCAGGACTCACACATTTTTATATTTTATGGCTGAAGTGATTAACTGTACATTCCAAGCTAAGCATAAGTCTGAGAAAACAGCAATTGTGGTGAAAAGTGCAACTCGATATTTGGATATAAAAGGCATCACCTGTGAGCAAGTATACAAACAACTCAAAAATCAAGAAGGGGGGTAGAAGAAGCTGGTGTTGAATATCAAACCTAAGAATAAACGATCTGGAATGAAAAGTATGAATTTATAAATTTGGGAAAAACAGGAGCATTCATTTGTGGCAGATGTTTTATTTTTTATAATTTGTTTGTGTATACCTAGTAGAGATGCGCGGATAGGCAATTATTTCATCCGCAACCGCATCAGAAAGTCGTAAACCATCCGCCATCCACCCGATCTAACATTTAATCAGAACCGCACCCGCCCGTTGTTATATATCTAATATAGACGATGCAAGGCATTAGTGAGGTTATAAAGCTTTTGCCTGTTAAAGAAAGGAGACTGATCCAATGCAGTACAGACATTCAATGCGTGCCACGCTGTCACGGCCCAGACGCACACCAGTGCGCAATCATATGGGAGCCGCGCTGAGCGCACCTCCAAGCGCGTGGAGGTGCGATGTCCCTCGCACCCGCGGCGGCTCCACCCGGGCTCGCGCCCGAGGCTTCAGCGCGCACCGCGGCGGCCATCCTACTCGTCGCGGCCTAGCCCTCGCGGCTCTCGCTGCCGGCGACGGCCGGGTATGGGCCCGACGCTCCAGCGCCATCCATTTTCAGGGCTAGTTGATTCGGCAGGTGGGTTGTTACACACTCCTTAGCGGGTTCCGACTTCCATGGCCACCGTCCTGCTGTCTATATCAACCAGGGTGAGCCCCACCCCTTTCGTGAGCGCACTGCGCGCGGAGTGACCCCTGTTACGCGCCCCCGGCAACAGGGGTGGCGGACAGGTAAGCTGCGCGGGCGGAGCGCGCGGAGTGACCCCTGTTACGAGCCCCCGGCCACGGGGGTGGCGGGCAGGTAAGCTGCTTACCTGCAGCGTGTGACGCCGGCCGCGGCGAAGGCGGACGAGGTGGGGTGTCGGTGCGGTGGGCGCGGTGGTGACCCTGGACGTGCGTCGGGCCCTTCTCGTGGATCGCCTCAGCTACGGCTCCCGGTGGGGCCCTCTCGGGGGAAGGGGCCTCGGTCCCGGACCCCGGCGAGGCGTCCCTTCTCCGCTCCGTAAAAGTGTCCATCTCTTTTGTTTTTCTTCTTCTGTTGTGGCATATGCTGCAGGTGCCTGCTCGTTTTTCGTATGTGGGTAACAACATTTAACTATGTATATATATTTCCGAATTGGTTTAACTGCCACCCGCCTGAATCTATTTAAAATCTAATTTTTTTTTATTTCAACCGCCCGACCCGACCCGCGGATAAAATCTTTTTTTTTTTTACTTCAACCGCCCGATCCGCGGATAATCCGCGGTTGTGTCCGCAAACCGCACATCTCTAATACCTAGATATGTGTTTGTGTTGAATTTCTGGAATCAAAACAAAACAAACAAAAAAATATATATATAAAATAATAATGTATCATGATATATGTTTTTCTTTTGAAATAGTGTATTAGTGGAGTACACACTTAAATGGTAAGCTATTAGTAAAAGATCATTCACATCTGGAGGGTGGCGGGAATGCACTAGCTCAGTCTACAACCACGGTAAAACAATGACAAAAAAGAAGTGTGGATGTAAAGTGTTCTACATCATATTATGTGAACAAGAGGACACATTTTATATCTGACCCTATATGAAGCCATCAGCAGGCGCGTCATTGATGCAAAAATCTACAGACTGTAAGTTAAAGCTGTGTGTATTTGCTGCTTAAGGTCTTCTGTCGAAAACAGTCAGTTGTTTTCTTGTTTAAACGCTGATTAAAACAAATGCATAGGCTACCAATGTTTGAGTCATTGTCTACATGCTTACTGGTCAGAGCACACAATGAAGTAAATATAAGTTAAAAGAACAGGGGGAACTGTTAACTGCCTGTTTGTTAGTTGATACAGTAAAACACAACTTGACAAAAAAGTAAATATAAGTATAAATATCAGTGCTGTTAAGTTTCTCTGTCTGAATGAGTGGAGAATACAGTTTGAAGCAAGATGCTGCTGACCTGATGGTAAACTAGTTTGAGAAGAATGTTTTTGTTTTATTCATAAGACTACTGTACTTTTCTGTTTGGTAAATATAGACTTTTGTGTGTAAAGTCCTACTGTAATTTAAATTCAGTTTAACAATTAAGCCATCAAGTTAAGATCAATGTTGTGATGGTTGATAAAATGTGGATGAAGGATACTTTTTAAAATTGATTTTACTTTATTTTTTTAGTTTCCCTCCTGAGAAATTGATACCTAATTGTGGTTAAGAGTTACCAGCAGGAGCTTCTTCAGGAGGAACGCCCAAGTTGTACAAGTGTGAAGGTAGAGACCTGACCAAGTGCAATCCTCTTCTCCAGTTTGTAGTTGGACACGCAGGTCCTGATGTACGAAAGGTTTGCATGTACTAAAACTAGTGCAAACTTGATAGCACACGCAAAGCTGATCTTCTAAACGTGTGCAGTGGATTGCGTCCCTTTAGTGAGCAGAATAAGGCGTGCCATCCATTTTGTGTCTCTGTCTTCATTAATATGCAAAATATATGCTGATCATCAAAACGGCTACAATACTGGGAGGAGAAAAAGCAAATCTAATTATTACGCTCAATGTAATTCATTAACATTCATCACCGTTTTTAGAGCATTATTTTGAATTTCACCAATAAATGTTAGGATTTTTACATTTACGGTTGATGGTATATAATGTGGTTATACAGATTGTACATTTACTTTTTTTTGGCCCTAATTTAAGGGTTGAAGCTTTAGGAGCCATCTTTAAGTTTGTTGGAACCACAACTGGTATATAGTAATGGTGGATTGTAAGGATATATAATATTCTGTGGTGTTAATAAGAACAACAATGTATACCATACCAAACCAAAAAGTGTAATAAGATCCGTTCCACCCCCTACTGTGCTCGTACAAATAAATGCATATTTCTGTTTTTCTATTCCTGCACAGCAACTATCAATGCCTCAGCACATTAAGATTTCTGTCACCAGGAAAACTTTGTTTGAGGATTCATTCCAGCAGGTGATTAAATGAACCCTTCTCGGCCTCTTCTTCATATCTTTCTGCTGTGCATAACTAATTTCATTGCTTTGTTTTAAAAGATCATGAGCTTCCATCCTCAAGATCTTAGACGCAGATTGTGGATCATTTTCCCCGGAGAGGAAGGTTTGGACTATGGAGGTGTGGCTAGGTAATACCTGATTCCGTCCTTTCTTGTATTAATTAAAATGAAGTAGCGCTGTTGTATTTTTCCAAAGCATAACCGCATTCTGATGTCTAGTTTATCATCAAGTTTTGATTTTTTGCAACTTGCTCATCGAGTATGACTCTTTGGTTCGTGTGTGTTCTGTGTGCGCAGGGAATGGTTCTTCTTGCTTTCTCACGAAGTGCTGAACCCTATGTACTGTTTGTTTGAGTATGCTGGCAAGGACAACTACTGCCTGCAGATCAACCCTGCATCCTACATTAACCCGGACCACCTCAAGTACTTCAAGTTCATTGGCCGCTTCATTGCCATGGTAACTGCAGTGTTATGTCACTCTTAAATAGAGGCATTTGTCAAAAAGAATCCTTAAAGAGCAGAAAAAATAAAGATCAATTATTGATTGTGTTTCCTTCATTGATCAACCCACTTTCCATCCCCAGGCCTTGTTCCACGGCAAGTTCATCGACACAGGTTTCTCCCTGCCTTTTTACAAGCGCATCCTGAACAAGCCACTTGCTCTCAAAGACTTGGAGTCCGTGGATCCAGAGTTTTACAACTCTCTCATATGGATCAAGTAAGTTTGGGGAGCAGAAATTTGATATGCTCTTTGATGTGTGGATAGTTAGCTGGCGTACATACATGTCAAATAATAATCAAGTGTTATTTTGGGGTTATTTCTATTTAATTAGGGATCCAAAGGAAGAGCTGTATCAAAAGCAAATAATTGCAGCGGTCTCTGATCTACATCAGGTCAAAAAACATTGGCTTTGAAAGCTGTGGTTGTAGGCAACCTCCTGTTGTAGATGAATGAACTCCACAAAATTTCAACAGCACAAATGGCCAGCATCCAGCAGCTCCCTGAATGTGCTTTTATATGTTTATATGAAATATAGCTTCAAAGCATAATAAGCTATAGAGAGTAAAAAAATAACAGTAATTTAAACAAACAAGTTAAAAAACAAAACAATGTCAAAAACAATTTAAGTAACATGACTGTGCTCAGTTTCATGCTATTTTTTCTCTTAGAAAATAAAGTTACATTTTATTTGGGATAATGAGTACCGGTAATAAAAATATGTATATGTGTAACAAGTATAACATTTCTGAATAATTAAAATTAATTACATGGCAGAGTCTAATTTTAAGAAGCCCAGTCAGGCAACAAATGCTATTTTTACAGGGTATTACATTTACTGTGTATTATTCACAAGGTATTTTTTAATTATTCTTTTCAAATTGGTTATGTTAAATATGCAATCAGATCAATTTGTAGGTCACTATGTTTAATTAAGAAATATTTTACAGTTAATTTTATTGAATATTTTACATATTTTTTCCTGGGGACGCTAATAGCATTGATTTGGCGGAATAGCCCTTTTTTAAAAATAATACACTGAATGTAATTTTGATGATCATTTGTCAGAAATTATTAATTCATTAGTATTTATAATGCTATATTTCTTTTGCAGGTTTAGTTTCATCCAAGTCTGGTTGGATTGTTTTTTTCTGAACTATTTGTCTTTCAGGGATAACAACATAGAAGAGTGCGGTCTGGAGATGTTCTTCTCTGTCGACAAAGAGATCCTGGGGGAGGTCACCACCCACGAGCTCAAGCCAGACGGCGGAAACATTCAAGTGACTGAGGAAAACAAGGAGGAGTACATCAGGTGTTTTTTTTAAAACGGCACACACCCTCCAACAACTCAAACAGACATGCTGTGGCGGCCAGATGTCCTTACAGTGTTTGTGACGTGCTCACTTCAGGCTGGTGGCAGAGTGGAGGCTGTCCAGGGGTGTGGAGGAGCAGACCCAGGCCTTTTTTGAGGGCTTCAATGAGGTCCTACCCCAGCAATACCTGCAGTACTTTGATGCTAAGGAATTAGAGGTACTTGAATCTAGTTGTTGACTTGCGGGGCACAAACTCATAAAATGGTGCTCACTTTCTTGCTTCTTTGCCGTTGAGGTGATGCTGTGTGGGATGCAGGAGATCGACCTCGTGGACTGGCAGAGGAACGCAATCTACAGACATTACACTCGAAGCAGCAAGCAGATTCTTTGGTTTTGGCAGGTTGGTACTGTGGTCAACTACAGCAATAATTAACATACTATTGGGTGGGGTTGTACGGTATACCGGTATTAGTATAGTACCGCGATACTAATGAATCATATTCGGTACTATACCGCCTCTATAAAGCAGAGGTGTGGACTCGAGTCACATGACTTGGACTCGAGTCAGACTCGAGTCATGAATTTGATGACTTTAGACTCGACTTGACAAAATGTAAAAAGACTTGCAACTCGACTTAGACTTTAACATCAATGACTTGTGACTTCACTTGGACTTGAGCCTTTTGAATTGACATGACTTGACATGACTTGCTACTTTCCCCAAAACCCAAAGATGAAAAAGTTATTCGGGAGCGCTCCGTATTTTTCATTGTGTACTTGTCTATCAGCGTTGCGTGTGTCAGCTGGTGTGGTCTCAGTACAACAGCCAATCAAATTAGATCTACTTTGTTTTCATCACACAGCATTCATTCAATCAAATTGCAGGACAACCAACGAAGAAGACATGTCCAAACCACACGCCAGTGAACAAAAAATGATACCTAAAATAATTTCGTTTGGGTATAAAAATTACGAGGTGGTCAACACAAAACGGTTTGCAGTATGCAACACATGCGGTTCGAAAATTACTGATGGAGAGGCAACAACTTCCAACTTCGTCCGGCATTTGAAGTTGCACAAAGAACGGTAAGTTTTGAATGTGAGATAACGTTTATTGGCTAAGTAACGTGACTTTTATAGATTTTTTTAAGCAGGGTTACGTTAGTCAATATATCACACGTAACGTTAGACGGCGGTCAGCAGCACCGCGTATTTTAGCCACCTAAAAAAAGACAAAAATAGTAAAATAAAGGTCAGTTAAAATGTATACTATATTATGAATATGTGTACCGTTTTAGCTAGCTTTCTGACATACTGTTGGTTGTTTACCTCAGTGGTCCCCAACCACCGGGCCGCGGTCCGGTACTGGTCCGTGGATCGATTGGTATCGGGCCGCACAAGAAATATATATATATATTTTTTTTTAACTTTTTTTTATTAAATCAACATAAAAAACACAAGATACACTTACAAGTAGTGCACCAACCCCAAAAAACTCTCTCCCCCCTTTTGTTTTGGGCATTGAACATGAAGACTCTTCCTTCACTGTTCCGAGTGGCCATGAGAGTCTTGGCAGTGCCTGCCTCCAGTGCTACAGTGGAGCGAGTTTTCAGCCATGGTGGCATCATACTACGCCCCCATCGTGCACAAATGACTGACAGACTCTTGGCTAATTTGGTCTTTTGCAAATGCAATGCAGCATAGGGCCCTGACATATAAAAAGTACAACTTTTTTGTTATGTTCACGTATATGTCATGTTTTTTCAATGTTAACACTTTTGTACAAATAAGTACATTTGCAATTTATTTTTCAATGTGTTTGTTCTGTAAAGGAATGAGTTAATGTTTAAAATGACTGGTTAATAGTGCTATTATGAAGTGCAATGTCAGCACAATTTTCTTTCCTGCAATTTAAAATGCACTTGTTTTAATTAATAAATACAGCGTTTGAAAAGCATACACAATCTGTGTTAATATATTAGTCTGTGGTTAAAAGGACTTGAAAGGACTCGAAACTCAAAATGCAGGACTTAGGACTTGACTTGAGACTTTCCAGTCTTGACTTTGGACTTGACTCGGGGCTTGCCTGTCTTGACTCGGGACTTGACTCGGGACTTGACTCGGACTTGAGGGCAAAGACTTGAGACTTACTTGTGACTTGCAAAACAATGACTTGGTCCCACCTCTGCTATAAAGTACCGGTCCCCCACCCGTCGTCACGTTGTGTCATGCAGACGAGCATGTTCGCGGCAGTGCACAATCCCGGCGTACTTACAAGCAGACAATGTGTGTAGACAGAAAAGGGAGGACAGACACATTGCGGTTTAATAACTAAAGATAAAGGTGAAGTTATAACACTGAAACGCCCTCAGGTAGAGGCTGATGTCTTTTCGCAGCGTTGTAACTACTTCTAAATCACTAATCCTTGTCTCCATGGCGATAAATACAGTACATTTATTTCAAGCATCATCCCTGCAGCATGAGTGATAACTATTTATGCTTCACTACACACAGTAAGTAGCACACTGGAGTTATAATATTGGATGTGTTAAAAATGATCTATAGTTGGCAACGTCAAGACAAGATTTCACTATGCCCAATAATTAACCATCTACTATCTTATCTTTGAACACATTACACATAAGTGAATGAAGGGCATACTTAGTCAACAGCCATACATGTCACACTAAGGTTGGCCGTATGAACAACGCCAACACTGTCATAAACATGTGCCTTATAGTGAAACCACACTAAACAACAATGACAAACACATTTTGGGAGCATATTTGCAACACAACATAAACACTACAGAACAAATTCCCAGAATTCCCTGCAGCACCAACTCTTCCGGGACGCTACTATAAAAACAAACACCATTGGTGGATCTACACCTAACATCCACTGTAATGATACCAAGTACAGGAGCATATCTAGTCGATACTACTATGATTACATCGATATTTTTTAGCATCAGAAAATCTTATTTAGTTTTTTTTATATTTGTTTATAAACTCAGGAAATATGTCCCTGGACACATGAGGACTTTGAATATGACCAATGTCTGATCCTGTAACTACTTACCTACTCAGTGGCCTAGTGGTTAGAGTGTCCGCCCTGAGATCGGTAGGTTGTGAGTTCAAACCCCGGCCGAGTCATACCAAAGACTATAAAAATGGGACCCATTACCTCCCTGCTTGGCACTCAGCATCAAGGGTTGGAATTGGGGGCTAAATCACCAAAATGATTCCCGGGCGCGGCCACCGCTGCTGCCCACTGCTCCCCTCACCTCCCAGGGGGTGATCAAGGGTGATGGGTCAAATGCAGAGAATAATCTCGCCACACCTAGTGTGTGTGTGACAATCATTGGTACTTTAACTTTAACTTTAACTTGGTATCCGATTGATACAAGTAGATTAATAATTCATTTTCTACCACTTATCCTTAATAATTTTGACAAAATAATAGAATGGAAAATGACACAATATGTTACTGCATATGTCAGCAGACTAAATTAGGAGCCTTTGTTTGTTTACTTACTGCTAAAAGACAAGTTGTCTTGTATGTTCACTATTTTATTCAAGGACAAACTTGCAATAAGAAACATGTTTAATGTACCCTAGGTTTTTTTGTTTAAAATAAAGCCAATAATTACATTTTTTGTGGTCCCCTTTATTTAGAAAAGTATCGAAATGCATTTTGGTACCGGTATCGGGACAACACTACTATTTGCTCTAATGAACTGACATCTGTTGGCAGTTTGTGAAGGAGATGGACAACGAGAAGAGGATGAGGCTGCTGCAGTTCGTCACCGGTACTTGTCGTCTTCCCGTTGGCGGCTTCGCCGACCTCATGGGTACGCAGCTTCTTCTTGTTATCGCGCTACTATTTGGTTTACTTGTTTCACTTAACGCCGCTTGGTTTTGATTAATGACTATAGGAAGCAACGGGCCGCAGAAGTTCTGCATTGAGAAGGTGGGCAAAGAGAACTGGCTTCCGCGAAGCCACACGTGGTAGGTACACTTTATACCTTCCTGAGCAGATGTAATTGTGTTAAAGGGCCCATATTCTACAATTATTATCTTGTCTTAGAGGTCCCACAATACAGTGCAGAGTGGGGCTTTACATAAGAGTTTAATTCATTCTGTGACCAAGCTCATATCTCAGAATACTCATATCTCAAACACTACAATTTGACTTGTATGGCATCTCCAAACAGCTTCTCTATCACACACACCATCAATAACTTTTCCATATTTTAATGGATAAAACTGCTATTTAAAAAAATATGTTAACCCCCTTGGCTGTCGTTCTTATTGTCTTCATAGCAGAGGTGTGGACTCGAGTCACATGACTTGGACTCGAGTCAGACTCGAGTCATGAATTTGATGACTTTAGACTCGACTTGACAAAATGTAAAGAGACTTGCAACTCGACTTAGACTTTAACATCAATGACTTGTGACTTCACTTGGACTTGAGCCTTTTGACTTGACATGACTTGCTACTTTCCCCAAAACCCAACGATTAAAAAGTTATTTGGGAGCGCTCCTTATCTTTCATTTTGTACTTGTGTGTCTATCAGCGTGTTGTTCCTGTCAGCTAGTGTGCTCTCAGTACAACAGCCAATCAAATTAGATTTACGTTGTTTTCATCACACAGCATTCATCCAATCAAATTGCAGGAGAACCAATGAACAAGAGTTGTCAAAAAACGTGCCAGTGAGAAACAATTATGCCAAAGTTGGTTTCGTTCGGGTATAAAAACTACGACTTGGTCAACAAAAAACGAATTGCCGTATACAAATCACGCAGTTCGAATATTACAGACGGAGACGCAACAACTTCCAACTTCGTTCGACATTTGAAGTTGCACAAAGAAAGGTAAGTTTTGAATGTAAGATAACGTTTATTGGCTAAGTAACGTGACTTTTATTTGCTGTGTAGTTAAATCAGTGAGGCTGCAAACTCACTGCTAACGTTATAACCATAGACATCTTATAAGTAGACGCAGCATCGGGCGCTACTGCCTACTGGCGCAGACGAGACGCGGGGCCGCCATCTTGGAGTGGTGATCCGCTCCACTCAGTGCAATTCATTTGGCAGGAACAATGAACTGTCAGCGCATTTAATTCATTTTACCTCACTGAATACCACTGATTTTCACGCGCTTTTTTGTCACACGTGTAGCTATGACAACGGACACATGTTTTGGCATGTTTTATTATTCATAGTTTGCTTAACAGTAATAGAATATTCTTATACGCTATAAGTGACCAGATGTCCGAGATCAAAACTGGGAATATAATCACAGAGAAGGGGGAAAAAAACGGTCAGCTATTTTTAAATTGAAGAAACGATATGATTAGGTTATATATACATGCGTATATCATACATAAACAATGTATGAATACTTTAGATATCTATATATCTTAGGGACCTATAGACTGTATCTCTGTTGCTGCAGCAGCAGAGTTTATTCTGTCTTGACACTTTGTATTGATATTTTCTATTACATTCTTCCCTTAAATGATAATGTTTACAGTGATTGTTATATATGTATTTTTTATGTTTGTCGCTTTGGATAAAATCGTCTGCCAAATACTTAAACATATATAAACACCTGAAAGTCTTTATATCAGCTAAAACCACCAATCTGTTTCACTGGATTCAGAATAAAACCAAATGCTGTCTTACCCAACAATGTTTGTATTTGAATATTGTTACTTGAAGACTTATTCCTGGTTACAATTATACTGTTAAGAAAGTATTGTCTTATATTTTGCCTAAAAAGATGAATACATCATAATCAGTGGCAGCTGGTGAATTTTGTTTTAGGTGGGGCTGAAAGTTTGTAAACCAAACGCCTGTAGGGGCGACATCATCCCCCAGAAGATTTCTTTGTGATTTTCACATACAAATATTGAAGATCTTTGCTCCTTCTCAACTCTGTGGTAATATTCTTTTTACAAAATACAACCAATAGTACGTTAATGTTAAATCTTACTTGTGAAAAGTAATCCCCTGATTCCTATTTTCAACGGTCCGCTCATTTGAGTAGGAAAACGCTGAACACCATCTTTGTTTTCTACCTGTCAACTGTCAGTTTAGGCTGCTCGCCGGCTCCTCGTCACCACTTCAAGATGCCGGCCAAATTGCTCGCGTCACAGCAATCAATGCTGCGTCTACTTATAAGATGTCTATGGTTATAACGTCATTGCAAACACGGCAATCTGTTGCATCCACTGCAGTTCGCTACCTTATTCATACTTTTTGTCAAGTGATTTTTTTTAAGCAGGGTTGCACAAGGTACCTACATAACATTACGTTAGTCAATGTATCACACACAGTAACGTAACGTAAGACGGCGGTCAGCAGCACCGCGTATTTTAGCCACCTACAAAAAGACAAACATAGTCAAATAAAGGTCAGTTAAAATGTATACGATATTAAGAATATGTGTACATATTGCATAGGGCACTGACATCTAAAAAGTACAACTCTGTTCATTGTTATGTTCATGTATTTGTTATGTTTTTCATGTGTACGCACACATCAACACACATACAGTATGAGATGAGATCAATGAGATAAGGTAAGAACAAGATAGAAACTGCTGTGGAACTAGTTACAATGCAGTATGCCATGAAAATACAGTGTTAACACTTTTGTACAAATAAGTACAGTTGCACTTGTTTTTGCAAATGTGTTTATTCTGTAAAGGAATGAGTTAAATGTTTAAAATGACTGGTTAATAGTGATAAATAAATGATAAATGGGTTGTACTTGTATAGCGCTTTTCTACCTTCAGGGTACTCAAAGCGCTTTGACACTACTTCCACATTTACCCATTCACACACACATTCACACACTGATGGAGGGAGCTGCCATGCAAGGCGCTAACCAGCACCCATCAGGAGCAAGGGTGAAGTGTCTTGCTCAGGACACAACGGACATGACGAGGTTGGTACTAGGTGGGGATTGAACCAGGGACCCTCGGGTTGCGCACGGCCATTCTTCCACTGCGCCACGCCGTCCCATAGTGCTATTATGAAGTGCAATGTCAGCACTATTTTTTTTCCCTGCAATTTCAAATTCACTTTTTCAATAAATAAATACAGCGTTTTAAAAACATACACAATTTGTGTAAATATATTAGTCTGTGGTTAAAAGGACTTGAAAGGACTCGAAACTCAAAATGCAGGACTTGGGACTTGACTTGAGACTTTCCAGTCTTGACTTTGGACTTGACTCGGACTTGCCTGTCTTGACTCGGGACTTGACTCGGGACTTGACTCGAGACTTGAGGGCAAAGACTTGAGACTTACTTGTGACTTGCAAAGCAATGACTTGGTCCCACCTCTGCTTCATAGACTTGTGAACATGCGCGTGCAGATACACACACCAACAATTTAAATAGAATGCAACACATTGAGTTTGTTAGAGTGCTAAATGAGTTTGTTAGAGTGCTAAAACTGCCAATAGTTAATCAATAGTCAATATACCAGTGTGGAATTTTTTAAACATCATCACAAAATGCTTTTCTATTACAGGAAGTTAGATTTTGTGTTTTGTTGTTTGTTTTCATTGCTGCTATTTTAACAAGGTTAATTGTTTTTTTTAGCACTTGGACTTTCATTTCTTTTGAATGGACAACATTTTATTAGTCATTTTAATTTTTGTAACAGCTGATTGAGCAGCACAGTTAGAGTATAAATAAATATTTATGATTGAATTAGTCATCTTTGTTGTTAGTAAGTGTCAGGCTTGGTCAAGAGATAGGACTCAGATGCACAGTAGGGAATAATTCGCCAGGCTTTTATTTTGAAAGCTTCCTTTCATCTCCAGAGTCAGGGCAATTCAATATAGGCTATAACTAAACTAGTCTGCGAAAAAGGTTCCGAAAAAAAGGAACAACCGAAAATCACTCCGAAAGGAGAAAAACACAAAAACAATGACGAACTATACTTGGCGCCGTATATTCTATGAAACTTATTATAAACACAAAACGCTCCAACAGGAGGAAGAAACAATGGCTATGAAACTTCTACACTTTCTCTAATCTAATCAAGGTTAACAAAAAATGTCACTCAAAAAATTGAGGAAAAGAAAGAACTGTAAGAAAAACTGAAAACTCACCACTTCGGCTGTAAAACTAAATAACACAAAATCACTCAAAACTCATAATAGCAACGAAGGAATTCAGGATTAAAGTATTCAAACACGAGACAAGGCAAAGCATGGACAGGAGGTTAGAGAGGCACGAATAAATGAGACAATCTGGCACAGAACAAAGGGAGGCGTGGGCTTATAAAACACATGAGGGTAAAGGGGAAGAGGTGGAAACAATCAGGGGTCAGGGATGAAGTCAGACTGATGACACAAAAGGAAGGGCAAGTGATCTGAAACGAGAGGAGTTACTTTTCAAACTAAAACATGCAATTCACAAGACAAAAGAAACCAAGACAAGACATCCCTCACCGCGGTGTGACAGTAAGCACATGCCTAAAATAATTTAAGCTATATTTACAAGTTGATGGAAAAATTAGAGGTATTAATTACGTGTCGGCTTTATTATCCAACTAATCGTTAAGGTAATAGTTGACTAAGCAACTATCAAGATCGTTGTTAGTTACAGCTCTACTTGGGATGTGTATTACGGTAATCATTAAAAAGTAAAATGTTGTATAAATAGGGGACATTTAAGGCTGAGGCATCTGTTATGCTACTATCAGGCTACTGTTATGCATCTATAGGCTCTTTTCCACCAAAAGTTCAGGACCTAAAGGTCCAGGAACCTCTAGTTCTAGTTTAAAACATTCCGCCCACTTCTCGTAGCTTGGCGTATCGAAATGAAGTTTGTAAAAAATAATAAACAACAATAAACTGCATATATTTTAAAGACTACGGCTGAGTAAAAACCCTGCAATCAGCATTCTTCAGCACAACGATGCCCTAAAAAAGTTCCTGCAAGTTGAAAGTGTTCTTCTTTCTCTCTGTTGTCAAGTTTGTTGCAATAGAAATACACAAGAAATGGGGAATAAAAAAAGTTGTCCAGCATTCTGTAAATGGCGGTCCTGTGTTTGAAGAAGAAGTTTTAGGAACGCCCCCAACTACGTTCAACCAATCAGCGTTCGACAGCACCGCCTGCTCCCGATAAGGTTCCAGGATTGTAACTGTAACTTTTATTAGTAGATTGCACAGTACAGTACATATTCCGTACAATTGACCACTAAACGGTAACACCCGAATAAGCTTTTCAACTTGTTTAAGTCGGGGTCCAAGTAAATCAATTCATGGTACCTTCCAAAAGTCTCACCGAGCTGGCAGGAACTACAAAAATTTCCTGAAGAACTAAATCTACCCGGGTTATTTTTGGTGCAAACACAGGGGGGACTTTATTTAAATGTGAAAGTTGCTGTAAAAGTCCCTGTGGTGGAAAAGGGCCTTTTGATATTTTGGCAGCATTCCCACGTAATTACTGAGAAAATTATCTGTTTTTGTCTCCTTCGTTGTCTTGTCTAGCTTTAATCGTCTGGACCTGCCTCCTTACAAGAGCTACGAGCAGCTGAAGGAGAAACTCATGTTTGCCATCGAGGAGACAGAAGGTTTCGGGCAGGAGTAACCACAGCACTTTTTCCTCGCGTTTGTCTCTACAGCCTGGAGCTGCTTTTATTTCCCAGAGTCACCAACTATATGCAATTCCGCAGCTGCTTTCAAAGCGCTTTCAGAATAAGAGACTCTTCCCTGCATTGATCTGACATGGCTCCGCGTGCTAACAGTGGTTGTTTCTTCACCCCTTTCACAACATGCTTAACGCTGTGCAAATGTGGAACAGAAAAAGCTCCATGAGGACCTCCCTGTCAAGACTATGCACTCAGATTATATTTTGAAATTATATTTGATTTATACATCTAAAAAAATCTGTTTTTTTCTTGTATTCGAATGGCTGATTGGATTGATTAATGTAGCACAGGCTGTTCTTTTAAAAAAAAAAATCTTCTCATTTAGTAGTTTGCACATGGACTGTGAAGGGCAAGACAGCATGCTTTTATTTCTTTTTCTTTTTCAAGTGCAATAGTTTCGCAGCTGTACCAACAATAGTCTTGATCACTCTACGAGATAAGTTTTCACTTTTCAGTGCTGATTTTACTCTCTGATTTGAAGACCGGCCGGCGCAGGTTTTCAAATCTTTTTAACGGTTTGGTTTAGAGTTCATCGGACCAGGACCAAATTAGCAGAAAAAAGGGGGCGTTCTTATCTGTGTAATACAAAAATATCGGCCCTCGAGTCGTCCTTTTGTCGTCCACTGTGTGAATAACTGATTACTGATGACGTGGGAACAATCCTGTGTGATAGATTTGTAAAATAATATCCTACTCCCACTGAGTGGTAGCCAAGAAATGATCCTGACTAGATATTGAAGAATGCTGAAACGTGAGCATTTAAGGTGTTTAGGTGACTACTACAGTGTAAATACACTTAGCAGGAGAATGTGTTTCATATCTATATACATCTAATTCACCCAAGTCGTGGTTCCCTTTTTTGTGATTGTTGCTTGGGAGTGGAGCACTAGCAGACGACCCTAGTTTTATAGGGAGGGGGGGCAATGTATTGTGATTTCTACAGGGATTTTGACTTTCAAGTTGTTGCCCTTACAGGGGAAAACATCAAACCTCTAAGTGTGTTTGTCCAAAGAATCTTAAACGTTACCTAAAATTGTTATTAATGATAAGGTGTTTCCATGCTACTTATTGTGTTCTTGCTCACTCGGAAATCAACATGACTGATCACACGAAGTCATGATGTGATAAAGTGGCCCTAACATGATTAGGATGTTTATCTCTTCAGTCACTGGTGTGATGCTTGAATATGTCATGGCCGCAGCATAAGGTATACTCAGTGTTGGTGTTGTTGACTAAAAATGTTCGTCTTAGTTATCGCCGACAGTGTTAGTTATGAAAGCAGTTTTTAATTTAGTTTTAGTCATAAGTCTTGACAAAAAATGTCTTAGTTTTAGTCATCTAAATTCCTCAACACTAAAATTACAGTGAATTTTGTTTACTAAAATATACAATATAAAGGATGAAGCATCTTTAAAGTTCTCTTGAAAGTACTTTTATTACAGTTCTCCCACCCAGGCCTTAGTCCAACTTTAGTAAATACCCCTCAAAATACCATAATTTGTCACCACATGACCACGACTGGAGAAATGCTATACAGAAACACACTAGTGCACTACTCTGCATTGAATCACCTCAACAGTGTACAGAACAGGCTATATTTCGGCACATTTAAAAATCAATAAACCCGCATCAGCATTTAAAACATACCTTACATGGTACTGTCAAAATTAAAATAATTGTAAAGAACATATTAAATGTGGAAAAATAAATAAATAAAATATTTGCACGTTTTCTTTGTGAGTTAAAAAAAAGTGAGAACCGATGATTTCTCTGGCTCCGGTGCCCCTTTCTGCTTTTCGCAAATTACAACTTGTGATTGGATTCTCACTTGGGAGTGACAAGTGAAAATCCAATCATAGCTACCTAGATGGGCTACTGTCAACAGCTTGCGATCTGATTGGCTATCGCAACTGTCAGAATTCATACAGCGCTGGCAACAGCCTAGCTGAATTCTGATTGGATAAAAGCTCTTAACGTAAAAACAAGCAACTCTGAAGCCTAATAAGACATGAAGAGAATATGATAAAATACTTTACGGAAAGTAGATTAAAATGAACTTTTATTAATCTATGATCATGATTTATGTTAGGCCAGCAGAGAAGGCCTTGCTGGCCCTAAGTTATTGCAGAGCATCTCAAAAACTAAATTCACAACAAGACCTGTTTTAGTCTGGGGAAATAGGCCGTTGATGATAACTGAAACAACATTTTTTTTAGTCAACAAAATTAACCCTTTGTATACCCGCACAAGCTGATGCCAACTTTAACGGGATAGTTTCCTCTCCTTGGCTATGGTACCTAAATGTCATTGAATATATACATAGATAAATGCCTCTCTGACTTGTCTCTGTGGAATTTTATTAGCGTGTATCCGAGTTCCTAATTATTTTTGATTCAATTACAGTTGCACCTCACTAACCTCATTTTATGAGCGACTCTACTTCTTTGCCGCCTTTGCTCTCTGGGGTATTTACAATTAAAGATATATGAAAAAGACTCTTCCTGTTGTGCTAAATATTCAAATAGCGATGAATTAGAATGAAATAGTTCAACCTCAAGCTAAAAATATATTAGATTTGTATCCAATATGTGTTGGATATAGAGTGATTGACTGATTAAAACTTCTATTAGTAGATTGCAGAGTACAGTACATATTCCGTACAATTGACCACTAAATGGTAACCCCCGAATACGTTTTTCTACTTGTTTAAATCGGGGTCCACGTTAATCAATTCATGGTAAGAGAACATACAAACCCTTTATTCATTGAATCAAATATACTGAAATTCCACGACATAGTAAAACCAGCTAAAATTATACACAAAGCAAACCATAATCTGCTACCCAAGAATATACAACAATTATTCCCAACAAGAGGAGAAATATAACCTTAGAGAAAAGTGTAGTTTAAAACATTTGTACGCACATACAACACTTAAAACCTTCAGTATATCAGTATGTGGAATTAAATGATGGAATAGATTAAGCAAAGGAATCAAACAGCGTATTAATATGATCCACTTCAAAAAACTCTTCAAACTTAAAGTGTTGACAAAGTACAAAGAAGAAGAACCCTGATAAACATTCTGAATTTATTTCATCCATCCATTCATTTTCAAAATAATCTTACTCATCTCTAGGGATGATGTTCGAAACCGGTTCTCCCGGTTGTTTGATAAGAAAAGAACCGATTCCATGGACTCAAATCCCTTTTTGAGAACCGATTCCCGTTATCGAGGCCACTATAGTAAAGAAAAAGAGTTGGTTCTTTATTCGAATCCCTGGGAACGAATCTCGTCCCACAAGAAATGCCCTGTGTGACATCACAGGAAATGACGTAGCTCAGTCATTAGACTGGGCTACGTCATTTCCTGTGCTGTCACACAAGCAGCAAAAATAATGGACCGGAAAAAAACGCCTCAAGGCATGGCTATTCACCTGTAGTGATCACAGTGACAGGTTGTTTTTGTGTTACTGTATATATTTGTTTTTCTGAAAAATCCCACTTAATATACTTTGGGTAACAACAGTCAATATTTATTTATGTATTTTTTTAGGGGGGTAACAGTCAATATTTATTAATTTTTTGCTTATAAAATAAAAGTGAGCTTTTGTTAAACCAAATATTGTGTTTTTTTTCCCATATACAACAACCTACCGTATCTGGATTCGGTAGAATCGATAAGGAATCGGTTCGATAAGAGGATTCAATAATGGGCTCGAACTCGATAATGTCTTATCAAACATCATCTCTACTCATCTCACCATATGAAATATAACTTACTTCACCAATTATTATTTATTTATTTTTATTGTTATTACTCATACTTGCCAACCCACCCGGATTTTCCGGGAGACTCCCGAAATTCAGCGCCTCTCCCGAAAACCTCCCGGGACAAATTTTCTCCCGAAAATCTCCCGGAATTCAGGCGGACTCAGGTCCTCATGGGTTTATTGTTAGGCAGTTTCATTAACGTCCTCCCAGCGCGGCAACAACACACAACAACAGCAGTCACGTTTTTGTATACCGTAAAGCAGTTCGTCTGCCGTAAACAGCAATGTTGTGACACTCTTAAACAGGACAATACTGCCATCTAGTGCATTTGATGAAAGCACTTTTGTGCGTGCCACACATCAATGCATCATCAGAGAGGGTGTTCAGCATGGTTAGAAAAATAGTGACAGAGAATAGAACAAGGATGGACAATTCAACCCTTAACTCATCAATGAGTAGATGAGTGTTATGTGTGTGTATATGTATAAATAAATGAACACTGAAATTCATGTATTTATTTTATATATATATATATATATATATATATATATATATATATATATATATACATATATATAATAAAATAGATGTATGTATATATATATATATATATATATATATATATATATATATACATATAATAAAATAAATATATATATATATATGTATATATATATGTATATGTATATATATGTATATATATATATGTATATGTATATATATGTATATGTATATATATGTATATATATATATATATATATATATATATATATATATATATATATATATATATATGAAATACTTGACTTGGTGAATTCTAGCTGTAAATATACTCCTCCCCTTTTAGCCACGGCCTCGTCCCACCCCCACCTCCCGAAATCGGAGGTCTCAAGGTTGGCAAGTATGTTATTACTTATGGAGTATATTGAAATTAATTGAGAACAGGAAGTGAACAAAATTGTTAGCAACTGCTATGTAAAGGAAAGAGGGGTAGGATTAAATAAGCTCTGCTTCTTCCTACTCCTTTTCGAACATGTTGAATAGAGATTAAAGAAATTGTGATGTATAAACTCCAACTCAAAAAATAATTAAGACAACACTATTAGTGTGCTCAATAATTGTGCAAATAATTATAAAATATGTATTTTCATATTTCTCTTGGTTGTCGTCGCATTTAACAACACGGGTAGGAACACAATAGATACACTGATTCCGTACGGTTTTATTTCGGGGTAGCACATTGCGTGAACGCTAAGGTCCGACAGGAATTTGTGTCCGTCGTCGCCAACTTCTCATTAAAAAAAAAAAGTCATGGCGAGTTCAGAGCTTTTAACTACTTTACTTTATACTGTCAACAACCTGTTGCAACAAGACAAATACAAAGCGGCATTGGCAGTTCTCAAAGGCTTCCGAAATGGCGCCGTGTGAGTCAATTGTTGTATTTATTTGGCGGTACAATGGTCGCATGTTTTATGAACATGTGTTTATTATCGTTAAGTTGTTTTGTGTTTGTAGATACGGCGCCAAAATCCGAGCACCTCATGCCTTTGTGATGACTTTTCTATTCCGGAGTGGAAGGTAAGCTGGCAGTAATTGTGTTTTTTTGTAAACATGACTGTAACAGATATTGTATACTTTATTATTATTATGTACCGTAGTTATCGTTCACCTAGCTCTTGAACTAGCTAGCTAGCTAGCCGTTCAACTAAAATATCAAGCTGTCAAAAAATACATGTAAAAAAATAAATAAAAATCAAGCCATCTTCTTAGTATTGTGTTTATTTCACACCCAAAAAGTTATTAAATCAGATAGACATACCTTAGAGATTTTGATGTTTAAATAACAGTATTGAAGTAATACCACTAAAATATTCTTATAGAATAAATACAAACAGAAATTTATTAATAATAAATTAATTAATAATTGTATTAATAATATAAGACTAACTTTACTGATCCACTACAGTAAAAGTGTTACTCAGATGGGTAATAAACGCAAGTGTTTTTGTCATCAACTGTCATCCACGCCTATTTATTCATTTTTAATAATTTATTTTATGTTATGTTCATAATATTTGGAATGCACATAATGAGATCCCATACTATAGTGCTGTTATTCTAACTGCTCCTGTTGTTATGTTAGTGTTTCACACTTGCTATATTAACTTACAATGCCTATAGTTTCTGCCTAATGCCTAATGTTATAAGTTTCGTTGTACTTGTGCAATGACATTAAAGACCTATTCTATCCTATAGTTTATTCAATATAGACAGGAAGAAGCCATTTCTAACGTTAAAGGGGATCTACTTTGCAAAACCCACTTTTCTTACCTATTGGTACCTGCTGTTGTATATTTGGGATCTGCATAACTCCCGAAAATATTAAATCAAACAATGCGGGCATGGCGGAGATATTTATTAATCAATCTTACCTTTTTTTTCGTACTTGCCCCAGTTTGTGACGTTTTCCCATTGGTGACATCAGCGGATATCTCCATATATGGTAAAGTTACAGCAACACAACAGCAGGTACCAATAGGTAAGAAAAGTTGGTTCTGCATTAAAAAAAAATCGCAATATGACCCATTTAAATGGTCACTGAATGAAGCCCCTGACAGGGGTACCTGTTGCTGTTTGTTTACACCGACTCAACTCTAAGCTACAGATTGTGACACGTTTATGTTAAACTTCT
This sequence comes from Nerophis lumbriciformis, assembly GCF_033978685.3. Classification (NCBI taxonomy): domain Eukaryota; kingdom Metazoa; phylum Chordata; class Actinopteri; order Syngnathiformes; family Syngnathidae; genus Nerophis; species Nerophis lumbriciformis. The sequence goes on along the minus strand of NC_084550.2, from coordinate 57,221,032 downwards.
GACCAACTGTATTAAGTAACTTGCCACTGACATAATTTAACTCTGTCATTATGTCTTACCTTTATTTTGGCGTGGTATTTAGCTTTATAGCTTGTATTTGTCATTTTTTAGCCACGTTTCTTCAAACGAACAGTTTTACCTACTAAGAAACATTACCTGCTTTTACAAGCGGAAAAGCACCAACAAGTACAGCTATATAAAAATGGTGTCATAAACATTCTTGTATGTGTCACATGTACACATCTGTCAATGTGATTTTTCTACTTCAGTTAGTTTTCGAAAATCCTTTGTAATTAAACTAACTTTTTTCCGTTTTCATTTTCAAGGGTTTGATTCATTCCTGTTTTGTTTTGCACTCCTCTCTGACAGTTTGGTGGATAAACTCAAAGCCATTCTGAAGGCCACATACACACACTCCCGCAACCTGGCGTACTTTGTGTTTACGTACAAAGGACTGCAAGCCTTGCAGGAGAAGATCCAGGGAAAGAGTTTGCAGTCGCACGCCTTTCTTGCCGCCTGTGTCGGAGGATGGTTGGTGTTTGGAGATAACAACAATATCAACAGTCAGGTCTGGATTTCGCACATTTCCCGGTCGGTTCAAACCAATACACTCATCCTGAACACTCAAATTTGTTTTCAAAGTTGCAAAAAGTCCTGCATTTCCCAGCGAAAATGAATGGGCAATTGTTCATACTTCCACATATACTACATTTCTCACCAATTCAAACTGTTCCAAAGTCAAAATGCTCCATGCTAATGTTAGTAAATTGCTAACACACTATATTTACAAGGTTAACATGCTAATGTTAGCATTGTGACTTTTATAGCTAACCTCAGAGTCATATATTTTAGTACTCGGTGCATGCTAACTTTTTTAGCAAATTTTACAAGATAGTATACGATACAGTATTGTGTCACTTGACCCAGGCTTTTCTGTTACTCAAAGGTTATGCCCCAGAAGGATGTTCTATTTACCAACACAGATTTTGTTAGACGTGTATCATAAGTAGACACACAAAAAGATCTCAGAACCTATGCTAAAAAAAAACCAGATCAGCAGACATTTTAGTTTAGAACTGCGCCTTTAGAGTCACTTTTACCAACAGGAGGCATCATACAAAAATACAAAACCAGTGAAGTTGGCATGTTGTGTAATTCGTAAATAAAAACAGAATACAATGATTTACAAATCCTTTTCAACTTGTATTTAGTTGTATAAACTGCAAAGACAAGATACTTAATGTTCGAACTGAAAAACACTTTTTTTTTCAAATAATCATGAACTTTTAGAATTAAATGGCAGCAACACATTGCAAAAAATTTGGCACAGGGGCATTTTTACCACTGTGTTACATGGCCTTTCCTTTTAACAACACTCAGTAAACGTTTGGGAACTGAGGAGACCCATTTTTATAGCTTTTCAGGTAGAATTCTTTCCCATTCTTGCTTGATGTACAGCTTAAGTTGTTCAACAGTCCAGGGTCTCTGTTGTGGTATTTTAGGCTTCATATTGTGGCACACATTTTCAATGGGAGACATGTCTGGATTACAGGCAGGCCAGTCTAGTACCCGCACTCTTTTACTATGAAGCCACGCTGTTGTAACACGTGGCTTGGCATTGTCTTGCTGAAATAAGCAGGGGCGTCCATGATAACGTTGCTTGGATGGCAACTTATGTTGCTCCAAAACCTGTATGTACCTTTCAGCATTAATGGTGCTTTCACATATGTGTAAGTTACCCATGCCTTGGTCACTAATACACCCCCATACCATCACAGATGCTGGCTTTTCGACTTTGTGCCTATAACAGTCCTGATGGTTCTTTTCCTCTTTGGTCCGGAGGACACAACGTCCACAGTTTCCAAAAACAATTTGAAATGTAGGCTCGTCAGACAACAGAACACTTTTCCACTTTGCATGAGTCCATCTTAGATGAGCTCAGGCCCAGCGAAGCTGGCAGCGTTTCTGGATGTTGTTGATAAATGGCTTTCTCTTTACATAGTAAATAAATAAATGGGTTGTACTTGTATAGCGCTTTTCTACCTTCAAGGTACTCAAAGCGCTTTGACAGTATTTCCACATTCACCCATTCACACACACATTCACACACTGATGGCGGGAGCTGCCATGCAAGGCGCTAACCAGCAGCCATCAGGAGCAAGGGGTGAAGTGTCTTGCCCAAGGACACAACGGACGTGACTAGGATGGTAGAAGGTGGGGATTGAACCCCAGTAACCAGCAACCCTCCGATTGCTGGCACGGCCACTCTACCAACTTCGCCACGCCGTCGAGTTTTAACTTGCACTTACAGATGTAGCAACCAACTGTTGTTACTGACAGTGGTTTTCTGAAGTGTTCCTGAGCCCATGTGGTGATATCCTTTACACACTGATGTCGCTTTTTGATGCAGTACTGCCTGAGGGATCTAAGGTCCGTAATATCATCGCTTACGTGCAGTGATTTCGCCAAATTCTCTGAACCTAATTTGTAAGGGTGTGGGAAAAAATGGATTCGAATTCGAATAGCGATTCTCACGTTGTGCGATTTAGAATCGATTCTCATTTTTATTTTTATTTTTATTTATTTTTTATTTAAAAAAAAAAAGTTTTTTTTAATTAATCAATCCAACAAAACAATACACAGCAATACCATAACAATGCAATCCAATTCCAAAACCAAACCCGACCCAGCAACACTCAGAACTGCAATAAACAGAGCAATTGAGAGGAGACACAAACACGACACTGAACAAACCAAAAGTAGTGAAACAAAAATGGATATTATCAACAACAGTATCAATATTAGTTACAATTTCAACATAGCAGTTATTAAAAATCCCTCTTTGACATTATCATTAGACATTTATGAAAAAAAAAAAAGAACAATAGTGTCACAGTGGCTTACACTTGCATCGCATCTCATAAGCTTGACAACACACTGTGTCCAATATTTTCACAAAGATAAAATAAGTCATATTTTTGGTTCATTTTATAGTTAAAACAAATTTACATTATTGCAATCAGTTGATAAAACATTGTCCTTTACAATTATAAAAGCTTTTTACAAAAATCTACTACTCTGCTTGCATGTCAGCAGACTGGGGTAGATCCTGCTGAAATCCTATGTATTGAATGAATAGAGAATCCTTTTGAATCGGGAAAATATCGTTTTTGAATCGAGAATTGTGTTGAATTGAAAAAAATCGATTTTGAATCGAATCGTGATCCCAAGAATCGATATTGAATCGAATCGTGGGACACCCAAAGATTCGCAGCCCTACTAATTTGAGTTTTGAGGTTTATTGCCAAATCACAGACAGGCCTTGGCGAAAAATACTTTGCAAGTCACCCATTTGTCAAGTGTACGAGGTACAAATTTGGTAGCAATCAGATGAAATATTTAAGACAAATATACAAAACCCAAATCCAGTGAAGACGGTACGTTGTGTAAATCGTAAATGAAAACAGATTCCAATGATTTGCAAATCCTTTTCAACTTTATTTCAATTGCATAGACTGCAAAGACAAGATATTTAACTGGAAAACTTTAGGTCAAAGTCGTTCAAAGCTTGACTTGAGTAACTGAAACATTTCTATGCTTAAATGGTCTCAGCACCAACTAGTGATTACGGGAAATGTCTAAAAATTACAGTTGTAAAAAAAAAAAAGAGGTTAATTAGTCTAGTACATTTTAGGAAAATACGACTTGAGGGATAAACTTGATGTCATCAAACTGTCATAACTTTATTGAAGATGATCACATCTCCTGAAAAATACCTATAATGATTATAGGCCTACTGAAATGCGATTTTCTTATTTAAACGGGGATAGCAGGTCCATTCTGTGTCATACTTGATCATTTCGCGATATTGCCATATTTTTGCTGAAAGGATTTAGTAGAGAACATCGACGATAAAGTTCGCAACTTTTGGTCGCTGATAAAAAAAAGCCTTGCCTGTACCGGAAGTAGCAGACGAGTAGCGTGACGTCACAGGTTGTGGAGCTCCTCACATCTGAACATTGTTTACAATCATGGCCACCAGCAGCGAGAGTGATTCGGACCGAGAAAGCGACAATTTCCCCATTAATTTGAGCGAGGATGAAAGATTCGTGGATGAGGAAAGTGAGAGTGAAGGACTAGAGGGCAGTGGGAGCGATTCACATTGGGAAGATGCTGTGAGAGGCGGGTGGGACCTGATATTCAGCTGGGAATGACTAAAACAGTAAATATACACAAGACATATATATACTCCATTAGCCACAACACAACCAGGCTTATATTTAATATGCCACAAATTAATCCTACATAACAAACACCTCCCCCCTCCCATCCATATAACCCGCCAAAAACTCAAACACCTGCACAACACACTCAATCCCACAGCCCAAAGTACCGTTCACCTCCCCAAAGTTCATACAGCACATATATTTCCCCAAAGTCCCCAAAGTTACGTACGTGACATGCATATAGCGGCACGCACGTACGGGCAAACGATCAAATGTTTGGATGCCGCAGCTGCATGCGTACTCACGGTACCGCGTCTGCGTATCCAACTCAAAGTCCTCCTGGTAAGAGTCTCTGTTGTCCCAGTTCTCCACAGGCCAATGGTAAAGCTTGACTGTCATCTTCCGGGAATGTAAACAATGAAACACCGGCTGTGTTTGTGTTGTTGCTGCAGTCTGCCGCAATACACCGCTTCCCACCTACAGCTTTCTTCTTTGCTGTCTCCATTGTTCATTGAACAAATTGCAAAAGATTCACCAACACAGATGTCCAGAATACTGTGGAATTTTGCGATGAAAACAGACGACTTAATAGCTGGCCACCATGCTGTCTCAAAATGTCCTCCACAATCCGTGACGTCATGCGCTGACGTCATCATACCGAGACGTTTTCAGCAGGATATTTCGCGCGAAATTTAAAATTGCACTTTAGTAAGCTAACCCGGCCGTATTGGCATGTGTTGCAAAGTTAAGATTTCATCATTGATATATAAACTATCAGACTGCGTGGTCGGTAGTAGTGGGTTTCAGTAGGCCTTTAACAGCTTAGACCTGAATGTCCACATTGACCACAGTGGTGCCCCCTCCTGGCTGAAATGATCACAAATGTTCTCCCCCACTCCCCAGATCAACATGTACTTGCTGTCCAGGATCCTGTTCGCCATGTCCCGGCTGGCCGTGGAGAAAGGCGTGATACCGCAGCCAAAACATGATCCCTTCCCATTGTTCGCCACGCTGGTGTGGGGTGTGGTTTTATGGCTCTTTGAGTATCACCCGCATACGCTCCAGCCTTCGCTGCAGTCTTCCATGAACTACCTCTACCACGACAGCAACGTGTGGCACGACATCTCTGACTTTCTCCTTTATAACAAGCCGAGGACTTCCGGAAAATGAAGCCCATAGTTGACTTCTTTTGTCTGGGACAAGATGTTGACAGGACCCTCAATCTGTGCCAGGAGTTCCCATAATTGGATTCAATTTTAACTGTTAACATCCTTTAATTTAAATACTGTATAGGTTATGTTATAAGAAACATATTAACACATTTGTTTTTTTTGAAGTGAAAAAAGAAGTAACTGTTATAGCACTACTGGTGTCACAGTTTGATTATTCCATCTTTTTAGTTCTATTTTTTTCTTTATCCTTTTTTTTTGTTTATTATGACTTGTGTATAACCGTATGAAGGGTTGTACTGTATACACCAGGGGTGTCAAACGTAAGGCCCGCGGGCAGGATCAGGTCCGCGAACAGGTTTTATCCGGCCCGCGGTATAAGTTTGCTAAGTATAAAAATGAGCCAAAATTTTTCAATGAAAGAAACAGCTGTTATAAATGTGTCCACTAGGTGTCGCAATAGCAATTATTTGTATCTATGTAGATTTTGCTACATACGTAAAAAAAAACACTTGATGTTAGTACATCAGTTGAGGAAAATGACCAAACTACATGAATAACATCCTGTAATTAGATTTTTATATTATTTTTTTATCTTGATGTATTGGAAATTAACACCAATGAGTTGACTGATAACCATTATCACATAATTTATTCAGAAAGTATAAATATTGACAAATAAAGGTAGAATGCTATTAACTGCAGTATGTATGTGTAAAAAAAAAAAAGTGCTTGTTCTATTTCTTAACAAAGAAAACAATCTGAAGTTGTCTTTATTTTTAAGTTATCGTGCCAGGATTTTACCAGTCCGGCCCACTTGGGAGTACCGTATTTTTCGGAGTATAAGTCTCTCCGGAGTATAAGTCGCACCGTCCGAAAATGCATAATGAAGAAGGAAAAAAACATATATAAGTCGCACTGGAGTATAAGTCGCATTTTTTGGGGAAATTTATTTGATAAAAGCCAACACCAAGAATAGACATTTGAAATGCAATTTAAAATAAATAATAGTGAACAACGGGCTGAATAAGAGTACGTTATATGAGGCATAAATAACCAACTGAGAACGTGCCTGGTATGTTAACGTAACATATTATGGTAAGAGTCATTCAAATAACTATAACATATAGAACATGCTATACGTTTACCAAACAATCTGTCACTCCTAATCGCTAAATCCCATGAAATCTTATACGTCTAGTCTCTTACGTGAATGAGCTAAATAATATTATTTGATACTTTACGGTAATGTGTTAATAATTTCACACATAAGTCGCTCCTGAGTATAAGTCGCACACCCGGCCAAACTATGAAAACAACTGCAACTTATAGTCCGAAAAATACGGTAGATTTTTCTCCATGTCGCCCCCGATCTAAAATGAGTTTGACACCCCTGGTATACACCCACAAGAAATCCAAAGAAAGGACTGAACAATACAATTAATATCAGGTCATCGTGTCACAATTGGGTTCCAGATAGATTTTGACTTTTACTTTTTAAATTTGACCTTTCCTGTGGTTTGACTCCTGAACCATTTTAGCTCCAAATTGGTTGACTTTTAAGTTTTTTTCGAAACAAAATTACGTATTAAATTACGGTGCACCGACAATGCTTATATTTTTTCATATTTTCCATTTCCAGCTCCAAATCATACCACTTTTGATCCGTTCTTTAGATATCCTTTTTAATTTGGCATCATAAAGTAACAAATAATTTCAAGCACACTTATAGCAACACATTGCTTAAGAGGGATGGTGGCATGCACTCTTTATTTCCGCTCTGCAATTATGACTTCATTTCATTCTCTTAATATTTTTAGTGGGTGTGTCTCCAATAGTATGTTTTGAACGTGCTGACATTTCTGCACAACTTTGCACAATACGTAGTGGATGAAGTTTTTTCTGTGTTACGCCACTGAATGTGAACAAAAATAGCCATAATATAAAACTAATTCCACAATGACTTTGTTCAACTTGTGCTGATTCATGGCTACTAAAATGCTGGTAAATTGTTTATTTCCAACATTGACCTTGTATCATAATTGAATGTTGTTTGACACATGTTCTAACTTTTCACTCAGCTTTTCCACTCACACAAGACACTCCCCTTACAACTCCCTGCTCATTACAGTCCACAGAAATATTGCGTTGGCTTAGACACAGCGACCTATTGTCACACATATGAGTCATGTACAACTAGCACAAAAATGGGAACAATTCAAGATATTCAATTGTAATCCAATGCGACGGGTACAGTTTGTGTTGTTACCGCAACATTAGGTACAAACAATCAGGTTTTTTAAAATACACTATATTGCCAAAGGTATTTGGCCACCCATCCAAATGATCAGAATCAGGTGTCTTAATCACTTGGCCCGGTGTATAAAATCAAGCACTTAGGCATGGAGACTGTTTCTACAAACATTTGTGAAAGAATGGGCCGCTTTCAGGGATTTCCAGCGTGGAACTGTCATAGGATGCCACCTGTGCAACAAATCCAGTTGTGAAATTTCCTCGCTCCTAAATATTCCAAAGTCGACTGTCGGCTTTATTATAAGAAAAGGGAAGAGTTTGGGAACAACAGCAACTCAGCCACCAAGTGGTAGGCCACTGAGAGGGGTCAGCGGATGCTGAAGCGCATAGTGCAAAGACTTTCTGCACAGTCAGTTGCTACAGAGCTCCAAACTTCATGTGACCTTCCAAATAGCCCACGTACAGTACGCAGAGGGCTTCATGGAATGGGTTTCCATGGCCGAGCGGCTGTATCTAAGCCATACATCACCAAGTCCCGTGCAAAGCGTCGGATGCAGTGGTGTAAAGCTGGAGTGATGGCAATCTGATGGACGAGTCTGGGTCTGGAGGTTGCCGGGAGAACGGTTCGTTTCGTACTGCATTGTGCCGAGTGTGAAATTTGGTGGAGGGGGAATTATGGTGTGGGGTTGTTTTTCAGGAGTTGGGCTTGGTCCCTTAGTTCCAGTGAAAGGAACTTTGAACGCTCCAGGATACCAAAACATTTTGGACAATTCCATGCTCCCAACCTTGTGGGAACAGTTTGGAGCGGACCCCTTCCTCTTCCAACATGACTGTGCACCAGTGCTCAAAGCAAGGTCCATAAAGACATGGATGACAAGAGTCTGGTTGACTGGCCTGCACAGAGTCCTGACCTGAACCCAAAGAACACCTTTGGGATGAATCAGAACGGAGACTGAGAGCCAGGCCTTCTCGACCAACATCACCAACGCGCTTTTGGAAGAATGGCGGAAAACTCCTATAAACACACTCTGCAACCTTGTGGACAGCCTTCCCAGAAGAGTTGAAGATGTAATAGCTGCAAAAGGTGCACCGACATCATATTGAACCCTATGGGTTAGGAATGGGATGACACTTTTAAGTTCATATGTGAGTCAAGGCAGGTGGCCAAATACTTGTATATATACGTATGTATGTATGTATGTATATGTGTATATGTACATTTTCCAAGTAGCTTTCCCATCACTGGTAATTTCATCCTAACGACTGTTGTGCTGACATCGGTGTAACGGTTTGAAAACTACTGCTCGAGCACTTTCTCCCTTTTTTTAAATTAATTGAATTTTGAAATGAACACTGCGCGACTTAATAACGCCAGGAAGAAAAGCGGGTTTTCTGTGATGCAACGCGTCCTCCGCACGTGATTACTCACGCACAGGCCCAGCAGTGACGTGTCGGCCCTCCGGCGATGGGATGACTTCAAAGGCGTGTCCCCAATGTTGCCGATGTTTTGTTTTCAATAATTAACCTGGATGCACTGCATCATATTTTCATGCCGCGCAAGTGGAATGTTCCGTGGGGTGTGGCGTGAAGGCGGGAGGCGTGCAAACAAAACTGTACTCACACAAAGCATGTCTCCACTAATGGAAGGTGAGACCTCAGACACAACTTCTTTTGCCTTCTCTCAAATCCTGCATCCTTAACCCTCCGATTTCTCCGAGCAGAATTCAGCATGCACAAAGTCAACTTGGAAATTTCGGAGAACCTGGAGCGACATCGGACCGCCGGCTTCAGCGGCTCCAAAACTCTGGTGGTCCGAAGAGGAGACCCCTTCAAAGTCAGCCTGCCGCTGAGGACGCGACCTTATAACCCCAGCACAGACACTCTCTGGGTCAAAGTCCTGCTAGGTAAGCTCTTATTTTAGAATGTTTGATTTGAAAAAAAAAATAGGAAAAAAGATTACATTTCTGCACTTGACCAATTATTGTTTACAAGCTTGCAATTTTAACATAGCGGTTGTTTACGTGTTGACATTCATAATATACAATAGTGGTGGTTTTACAGCACAACAAAACGCAACAAAGTTAGAAACTAAACATTAAAGGTAACTGGAAAATATATATTTTATCACACTAGCACTGAGCCGATACTGATACCAATCTTGGTATCCATACTATCGATATATGAGTCACCCCTTATGTACGACACCATCTTTTTTTTTAATGGTGTGAGCAAGAGTCCAAATGTATGTACTCATTAGTTGCAATTGTATCCAAGGATTGTGTAATAATGTACAATAAATATAAAATAGTGTCAAATAAAAAATATTAAAAAACAAAATCAGTATATTGTAATACAGGGACATGGGGGAAAAAATTGTTTTATTTTTATTTTTTGTTTTTTTAGACATGTAAAAAAAAAAAAGTATAATTGTTTTTTTGTTTTTTTTTAGACATGTATCTCATGTCTAAAAAAAAAAATATATATATATATATATATATATATATACTTTAAAAAAAAAAGTGTTATAACTTTATAAAAAGTTTTTCGTGCGCACGAGATACATGTCTAAAAAAAATAAAAAAATAAATACAATTATAAAAATGTTTTTTCCCCCCATGTTCCTTTAGGGGCTCTGTATTATAACATACATTTACAGTATAAAATATCTGCTATAAAATAGAAACTATTTCAAAATTTTAAGTTAAAATGAAAAATACATACATTTGAGTCAATATATTATAACATACTTGTATCAAATATTTTTTTAATGACATATATTTAAAGCAAAATATGAAACGTTGAATCAGTATGTTATAACACATAAAATATTTATTAATTTTATTAAAATATATTATAAAATGGAAATATTTGGAAAATAATACATTTAAAAATTTTAAACTAAATTTAATCAACAAAAAATAATTTTGAAAGTAGAAAATGCGTAGTTGTTGAAACTTTCCAAAACTTTCTTACAAAGTGTTCTTTTGACCAACTAACAGATCTTCACATCAATTGCTTCTCCCCACAGGCCGCCTCTACGTGGTCATGCCTGTCACTTCATCCACAAAGTTCTCTTTGTGCCGTTGGGGGGCCTTTATGGACCCTAACAGCCTGAACCCCAACAACCTCACAATATTTATTTCGGCCCCCGCCTCGGCCTCGGTGGGCCAATACAGATTTAAGCTGTGGGTGTTCGCCAAAGGCAAGACCACGGTTTGTGCTGTGGGCAAATTCATCCTGCTCTGCAACCCCTGGTGTCAAGGTGAGTCAGGGAATCCCTCAACTTCATGTTTTTGCCACTTTTTTTAATGTTACATTTTTATTTTTTTCACAGATTTGCACCTTTCTTGTCCAAGTTATCAATTTAGTAGTGTTTGCATACACAAACTGATTAAATGATTATATTGATACATTTGAATAGATATAGTAGACACGGTATATATAATGTGTTAACCAAAATAAATATAATAAAGTACAGTTAATTGAAATAACTTCATTTACACACTACACAGAGGGTCGAATATGAACACAGAACCTTGACTTTAATCATATTGTATAATTGTATCCAACCTACTTGACAGTTTAACAGGATAAACCTTGTCAAATGATATTAAAGCGTGTGTTAATCACCAAAAAATATTATCAAGGCTTTGATCAGGTTGATTACAAAAATAGATACCAATCAAATATAGTGCAAAAAAAAAAAAAAAAGACGTACATACAATTATGCAGTGCTAAGATGAATATTTTCTAGCTAAATTAGTACGGTAATAATAATAAATATTTCTTAAATAAACATTCAGTGAAATTAAAGTAAAAATGAACATACAGCTTAAGTCATAATTTTTGCGCTTAAAAACTTATTTTGTTTGTTTGATATTGTCATTACAGTAACAGATATTTTGCGGTTAAGAAACACTGATGTACATTATATTGTCGTAATTAACGGAGTAAGTAGTAGTAGATTTTTCATATTTTTTAAATGTATTTATTTGATAATTAGTTTATTCAATAATTTAATCTAATTTAGTAGTTAAATTTTTTTTTAATGTGTTTTTTAAATTGATTTTATTTATATTATTTCAGTGTTTAATCTATATTTAAATAGTTTTTACTGAAATATCTTATTTTTTCCTTTTCTTTTCTTTTTTAAATGTTAATATTGTTGGTATTTTTTTTAATTATAGTGTACAACTGCTGTAGTGTATATATTAGGAAACCTGTTTTGCTGACCTCTTGGCCAGGTCACTCCTGTGAAAGAGATTTGAATCTCAATGAGTATTTTAACTGGTTAAATAAAGGAAAATAAAATGAAATAAAAATTTAAAACTCAAATAGTAAAACCTCTAGTCCATGTAATCTTCGTGAAAGCAAATAATGCATGAGGTTAAGGGAAAATGTAACGAAAAGTGATAAGAATATACTCCAAAAGATGTACATACAATTATGCAGTGCAAGATAAATAATTTCTCGCTAAATTAGTAATAATAATAAATATTTCTTAAATAAACATTCAGTGAAATTAAAGTGAAAATGAACATACAGCTTAAGTCGTAATTTTTGCGCTTAAAAACGTATTTTGTTTCTTTGATATTGTCATTATAGTAACAGATATTTTGTGGTTAAGAAACACTGATATACATTATATTGTCCTAATTAACTGAGTAAGTAGTAGTAGATTTTTTTATATATTTTAAATGTATTTATTTCATAATTTATTTATTCAATAATTTAATTTAATTTAGGATTAAAACATTTTTTGTGTTTTTTAAATGTATTTTATTTATATTATTTTAGGGTTTAATCTGTTTTTAAATAGTTTTTACTGAAGCATTTTATTTTTTACTTCGTTTGTTTTTTTTATGTTAATGTTGTAAGTATTTTTTTTAATTAGTTTTTAATTATAGTGTGCAACTGCTGTTGTATATATTAGGAACCCTGTTTTGCTGCCCTTTTGGCCAGGTCACTCCTGCGAAAGAGATTTAAATCTCAATGAGTATTCTAACTGGTTAAATAAAGGAAAATGAAATGAAATAAAAATTAAAAAACTCAAAAGGTGAAACCTCAAGTCCATGTGATCCTCGTAAAAGCAAATAATGCATGAGAATAAGGGAAAATGTAATGAAAAGTGATTATTAAGAATACAGTGATCCTTATAGGGGTTGTAAGAACAGCACTACACGTGTAAATATGAAAATAGCGCTGTCAAATAATACATTTTTAAATCAGGTTACCGGTAATCACACTTTTGAATTTGGATTAATCATGATTAATCACAGGTTAATACTCTCATTTTTGCACGGACATATGCATTGACCGTACAGGTAACCGTCCATGGTTAAGCTAAAAGAGCAGTGAAAATAAATTCTCTCTTGCTTTTTTGTGATTAATTACATGACTTAACTTGTTATTGTTGACATGCCCAAACCAAAGTTTTGTTTTAATGTCATACAGCGGATTCAGTCTACATTCCCTTTGAGGACCAGAGAGAGGAATACATTCACAATGACTCTTGTTTGCTTTTCATGGGGACGGCTAAGAACATCGTGTCCAGACCGTGGTGCTTAGACCAGGTAAGAAGTCAAAAACCGAGTAACACCAAGGGGTTAGGCACTTGCAGGCGGCTCCTTGCACTTCCAGTATTCCCTAAATGTTCTCTCCCTTTGTAAAAGTTCGAGCCCTACGTTCTGGAGGCGTGTCTCAACCTGCTGAATGTCAGCCCTCATCACCAACACAATAGAAGGAAGGACTACCTGAACAGGAAGGACCCAGTCTACATCAGCCGGGTGGTGTCTGCCATGGTGAGAAACGAACGATACATCACGCTTTGACTCATTAAGACATACACACACACACACACACACACACACACACACACACACACACACACACACACACACACACACACACACACATTCTTGTATTTCTTACTTTCTTGAGACCTCCATAAAATGCCTCTCTCTTTAGAACCACCCTTTCTAGATATATAACATTTACAAAATTAATAATATATACAAACTATGCAAATATAAAAAAGGTAAGCTTTTAGTTAAGTTTTAATTTTTTGTTTCTAATTGATTTTTAATAATTTCATCATTTACGGTATTTCAAGTTATTACAATATGTCTCTATATACATATTTATTAGATTTTTTTGAATTAATTTTGGCCAAAGGGGGCGCATTTCATTTTCTTACACACACCTGTTATTACATATGTTGGCCAGAGGGGGAGCACTTCACTTGGGGGCGGTATAGCCCGGTTGGTAGAGTGGCCGTGCCAGCAACTTGAGGGTTCCAGGTTCGATCCCAGCTTCTGCCATCCTCGTCACTGCCGTTGTGTCCTTGGGCAAGACACTTTACCCACCTGCTCCCAGTGCCACCCACACTGGTTTAAATGTAACTTAGATATTGGGTTTCACTATGTAAAGCGCTTTGAGTCACTAGAGAAAAGCGCTATATAAATATAATTCACTTCACTTCCAATTTTTACACACACTTGTTATTTCAAATGTTGACCAGAGGGGGAGCACTTTTAAAACCGACACACAGTCAATTTGAAAAATCCCTCCTTTTTGGGACCACCCTAATTTTGATAGATTTCACCACCAGGGGTGCAAATGAGATCTCTATTTTTTTTGTTTTTTTGTAATGTTCTCAAGGCCGATGACAAACGAGTCACGGACCACAGTGGGCCCCTGTGCCGCACTTTGGGCAACCCAGCTGTAGAAGCTAACTGTTAATGGCCACTATAGTCTTAGTACCGTAGTGTATTTGTTCATTCTATGGTCACATATGGGACGCTTGTTGTCTTACGCCAGCACCGGAAGTCGTAAAATCAGCTGTTCGCCTGGCGGGTTTTTTCGGGGATGAATAGGGAAAGTCCTTCTTTAGCTGCCGTCTTGTTTTATCATATATTGCTGCCTTTGCACCTTTCAATGTTTACTTTTGTATGCACATTAAATCAACCAAAAAAATCCTGACTTTGGAGCAATGTTCACGGACTCTAGTATTTGGCTCTCTATCAGATGCAATGGTTTTCCGTATTGGGACCATGATTTCGGTCCAAACTTGTTCATCGGTCCTCATATGGAAGGTACTTTTCCTTGTTAATGTCTCAAGAAGGGTAGAAATACAAGAACACACACCGACACAGGCACACACTCACGCTGGCGTCACTGCCGCCCATAAATCACCAACAATGTCTCGGCAGAAACCTGGCAAGCAAAACCGTTTTTAAACTGTCAGAAAATTAACAACTGTTGGTTACTGACGCAAACTAGGCAGCCATTTATTTTGCTCCCCTGTGCTGTGCACATTGAAATATAGACTTGTGATTCATTTAGGGCTGTGAATCTTTGTGCACCACACGATTCGATTCAAAACGATTATTCTCAATTCAAACTCAGTACTTTTTCCAATAACATTGGGTGCCAGTTCTATGATTAACTACATTCCTCCATAAGATATATAAATAGCTCTGATACATTTTTATATTACTTAAAAGAAAACTGGTTTTGTTTAGTAAAATGTGTGTATATATATATATATATATATATATATATATATATATATATATATATATATATATATATATATATATATATATATACATATATATGTATTTTATTATAAAATCCCCCGAAGAGCAGGGAAACCTGCAAAATAATAGCTATAATTAATAGCCTCTGTGTTTTTTCCTGAACTAACGTATATTCCGCTCTACCCTGGTATTGAGCACTGTATAACGTATAATGCACAGAAAACTCGACTATACATTTTGTGGGGGGGCGTGGCCTGCGGACCTGCAGTGAAGCGGGGTGGGTCAGGATCGGCTTCGAGATTAGTGACAGGTGCTTAGATGACACAGCTGTGAGTGTTTGTCTGATCACCTGTCGCTCTGTTAAAGGCAGCAGTCGGGAAGGAGAGGGGTGGTTGATGGCGGAGAACGAGCGAGAGACTTTAACATGGCTGAAAAGCACAACTCATTGAAAAATAAATCATTGTTCACAAAGATGAACACGGCTGTCATGTCCGTCATTGGCGGTCCAGAGAACCCGGAGGAGCAAGACCTCCACACATATATATATATATATATATATATATATATATATATATATATATATATATATATATATATATATATAAAAAAGTTAAAGTGCCAATGATTGTCACACACACACTAGGTGTTGCGAAATTATTCTCTGCATTTGACACATCACCCTTGATCACCTCCTGGGAGGTGAGGGGAGCAGTGGTCTGCAGCGGTGGCCGCGCCCGGGAATAATTTTTGGTGATTTAACCCCCAATTCCAACCCTAATGGTCACATTTTTATCGTCTTTGATATATATATATATATATATAGCTATAAATATATTTTAATCATTGTTTGATTGTTTTAATTAACTAAGAATCCTTCCAAATAGGAATTCTGATTAATTCAAAAATCTAGGTAAGAGGGTTCTATATTACATATGGATA
Organism: Nerophis lumbriciformis; assembly: GCF_033978685.3. Taxonomy (NCBI): domain Eukaryota; kingdom Metazoa; phylum Chordata; class Actinopteri; order Syngnathiformes; family Syngnathidae; genus Nerophis; species Nerophis lumbriciformis. The sequence continues at coordinate 57,204,904 of NC_084550.2, read as the reverse complement.
TGTAAAGTGAGGTGCAACAGCTTGAGAAAAATAAAACATAGTTGGAATCATCCTAAGACAATTTAACTGTGTTGAAGGCAACACTGATAGTTTTGAAATAAGTGACAACAACTGGAATAAATGAGATCCAGAAAACCAGGTTATGTGTTACAGACAATGTTGGGAGGCTCGGCAGCTTGACAACAAAAAAATAGACATGCTAAGCTAAATTAAACTGTTAACCACCAAATAGACATGTTTGGGGGAAACCCCCCACAAAAATTGGATAATACCTTAAAAAGTTACAAGTTAAAGTACCACTGATAGTCACACACACACTAGGTGTGATGAAATTACCCTCTGCATTTGACCCATCCCCTTGTTCCACTGCCTGGGAGGTGAGGGGAGCAGTGAGCAGCAGCAGTGGCCGCACTCGGGAATCATTTAGGTGATTTAACCCCTAATTTCAACCTTTGATGCTGAGTGCCAAGCAGGGAGGTAATGGGTCCCATTTTTATAGTCTTTGGTATGACTCGGCCGGGGTTTGAACTCACGAGGCAGACCTACCGATCTCAGGGCGGACACTCTAACCACAAGGCCACTGAGCAGAAGATTTGCGTGTATTAAAACACGTGTAAACTTGATAACACACTCAAGGCTAATCTACTAAAATCACAAATATTTTGAAAGGTATCAGATATGGCGAAATGAATTGGTTTTAGCAAGGGGGACAGAGCTTTCCAGAAAATCAGGTTACATGTGCAGCTTTTGAAGCCATTTCTACTGTGAGAGCTCTTTGTCTCAAGTTCCAAGGTCTAGTAGATTTTGGTCTCGGATTGATTGTGCTTGTTACACAGATCAACTGTGAGGACGACCGCGGAGTGCTGAAAGGCAATTGGTCAGAGGACTTCGACGACGGAGTCCATCCATCCAAGTGGACCGGGAGCAGCGACATCTTGAGCCGTTGGGCCAAGTCGGGTTACCACCCGATCAAGTACGGCCAGTGTTGGGTGTACGCTGCCGTCATGTGCACGGGTGATTACAACGTTTATGATGTGCCCTGTCGGACAAAGATTGACGCCTTCCCGCCTCCACTTTACCGGTGTTGCAATCGTATCTTTCAGTCATGCGAGTCCTTGGCATTCCTTGTCGCGTCGTCACCAATTTCAACTCGGCTCACGACACCAACGGCAACCTGGTCATCGAGGAATTCTACAGCGAAACAGGCCAGAAGCTGAAGAGCACCAAAGACTCCATATGGTCAGTAAGGGACTCACGGGAAGGAACCAGTAACCTCTTTTATACGAGATACTGCAACTGGTTAGGGTTAGATTCATGTTTAGGATCTTAAAGTCAGGGTCTGGGATTACAATTAAGCTAAAGTTATTCTTAGGATTCTTAGGATAGGGCTAGGGTTTAAGATTAGGGGGTAGGGTTAAGGTTTGTGTTGGGTTTAGGGTTTGAGTTTAGACTAATTGGTAAAAGGTATGTTTTATGTTATGTTCTATCAGGGTCAGGCCAGGACTCTGTGCAGAACAGTCAAGTTCATCCACACCAGACTCTGTCATCCATGTATTTATGGACCTTGTTTTGTGCACTGGTGCACAGTCATGTTGGAAGAGGAAGGGGCCCCCTCCAAATTGTTCCCACAATGTTGGGAGCATGGAATTGTCCAAAATGTTTTGGTATCCTAGAGCATTCAAAGTTCCTTTCACTGGAACTAAGGGGCCAAGCCCAACTCCTGGAGCAGACCCCTTCCTCTTCCAACATGATTGTGCACCAGTGCACAAAGCAAGGTCCATAAAGACATGGATGACAGAGTCTGGCGTGGATGAACTTGACTGGCCTGCACAGAGTCCTGACATGAAACCGATAGAATACCTTTGGGATGAATTAGAACGGAGGCTGAGAGCCAGGCCTTCTCCACCAACATCAGTGTGTGACCTCACCAATGCGCTTTTGGAAGAATGGTAAAATATTCCTATAAATACACTCCGCAACCTTGTGGACAGCCTTCCCAGAAGAGTTGAAGCTGTAATAGCTGCAAAAGGTGGACCGACATCATATTGAACCCTATGGGTTAGGAATGGGATGGCACTTCAAGTTCATATGTGAGTCAAGGCAGGTGGCCACATACTTTTGGCAATATAGTGTATGTACAAAATAAACCACATGAGGAAAATGATCTAAATACATAAATAACATCCTGTAATTTGATTTTAATATAATTTTTTTTATCTTGATGGATGGAAAATTAACACCAATGAGTTGACCAATGAACATTGTCACTTAATTTATTCAGAAAATATAAATAACGGCAAATACAGATAGAATACTACTAAGTGCAATATGTACCGGTAAGTGTTAGAAAAACAACAGCATTATGATTTGTACAATTTCAGAATGTGAAAACAATCTGAAGTTGTCTTTATTTTTAAGTTATCGTGCCGTGATTTTACCAGTCCGGCCCACTTGGGAGTAGATTTTTCTCCATGTGGCCCCCATTTAAAATGAGTTTGACACCCCTGGATTAGACTTAAAAAAAACACAGCCTCTTTAAAGACCAAATAATTCCTTTATTCTAACCCCTGTAATCAACTGTTTAAACAACTTAGATAACATTTTCTGGGGAAAATATTAGGGAATTTGTACCTAAAAGCAGATAACCGTTGTTTCATCACTTATTATTTATTGACATCCTAAAACAGGAACTTCCACGTGTGGGTGGAGTGTTGGATGACCCGAAAAGATTTGGAAGGTGACATGGACGGCTGGCAGGTTTTAGATCCAACCCCCCAGAAGAGAAGCGGAGGTCTGTCTCGTCTCTTCGCGTCTTTTATTCCCAACAGAACGTCTCTCTAAAATATTGCTTCTTATCAGGAGTGTTCTGTTGCGGTCCCGCTCCCGCCAAGGCCATCAGGGAGCGACGCGTCGACCTCTTCTACGACATCCCCTTTGTGTACGCTGAGGTGAACGCCGACGTCCACACGTTGGTGGTGAGCCAGGGTCGCGTCGTGAGCCGCAGCGTGGACACGGACAGAGTGGGACCTCTAATCTGCACTAAAGCGGTGGGCTTACCCAGGATGCAGAACGTCACCGGAGACTACAAACACATCAAAAGTATGAGATATGGCTTTAAACCAGTGTTTTTCAACCACTGTGCCGTGAGATCCAGTCTGGTGTGCTGTGGGAGATTATCTAATTCCACCTATTTGGGTTAAAAATATTTTTTGCAAACCAGTAATTATAGTCTGCAACTGATGTGTTGTTGTTTAGTGTCGGTGCTGTCTAGAGCTCGGCAGAGTAACCGTGTAATACTCTTCCATATCAGTAGGTGGCAGCCGGTAGCTAATTGCTTTGTAGATGTCGGAAACAGCGGGAGGCAGCGTGCCGGTAAAAAGGTGTCTAATGCTTAACCCAAAAATAAGCCCGGCCGACCTGTCTGACAAGCCCGTAAATGTGTTGGTCATGTATGATGTCTTTTTGTTATTTTTGTTCGTGACGTGTAATGTCTATTGTTTAAATGTACGGCAGTGAAAATGAATTTCTCCAACGGGGACCAATAAATCTAAATCTAGATCTAATCTAAAATAAACAAAAGGTGAGTGCCCCTAAGAAAAGGCAATGAAGCTTAGGAAAGGCTATGGAAAACGAAACTAAAACTGAACTGGCTACAAAGTAAAGAAAAACAGAATGCTGGACGACAGCAAAGACTTACTGTGGAACAAAGATGGCGTCCACAATGTCCATCCGAACATGACATGACAATCAACAATGTCCCCACAAAGGATAAAAACTAGAGATGACAGATAATATCGGCCTGCCGATATTATTGGACAATAAATGCGTTAAAATGTAATATCGGAAATTATCGGTATCGTTTTTTTAATTATCTGTATCGTTTTTTAAATTTTTTTATTAAATCAACATAAAAAACGCAAGATACACTTACAATTAGTGCACCAGCCCAAAAAACCTCCCTCCCCCATTTACACTCATTCACACAAAAGGGTTGTTTCTTTCTGTTATTAATATTCTGGTTCCTACATTATATATCAATATATATCAATACAGTCTGCAAGGGATACAGTCCGTAAGCACACATGATTGTGCGTGCTGCTGGTCCACTAATAGTACTAACCTTTAACAGTTAATTTTACTCATTTTCATTAATTACTAGTTTCTATGTACTGTAACTGTTTTTATATTGTTTTACTTTCTTTTTTATTCAAGAAAATGTTTGTAATTTATTTATCTTATTTTATTTTATTAATTTTTAAAAAAAGGACCTTATCTTCACCATACCTGGTTGTCCAAATTAGGCATAATAATGTGTTAATTCCACGACTGTATATATCGGTATCGGTTGAAATCGGTATCGGTAATTAAGAGTTGGACAATATCGGATATCGGCAAAAAGCCATTATCGGACATCCCTAATAAAAACAACTGAAATATTCTTGATTTTTATTTATTTATTTATTTTTTTCTTTTACTGTGAAACAGAAACAATCTTTTTACCTGCCATTGACTATGGAGATGTGTTGTACATGAATGCTACTGTTGGTTGTCTCCACAAGCTGGATAGTGTGTACCACGGGGCACTGAGATTCATCACCAACTGCGCTCCCCTTACTCACCATTGTGTTATACTCAAAGGTTAACTGGACGTCTTTATGTGCTCGACGCCTCAATCATTGGTATGTGTTCATCTACAAAACCATTCTGGGTATCACTCCGTCTTATCTGTCTTGTCTTTTAACAAAGAAACAAGGAAGTCACAATTCTGCAATTTGTCGTCCCCAAAGTAAGAACTGAACTGGGCAAGAAAGCATTTAGGTTTTCAGCACCGAAAAGTAGATGCGGGAAATATCGCTCAAAGGAAGACATGAAACTGCTACAGGAAAATACCAAAATAAGAGAAAAAGCCACCAAAATAGGAGCGCAAGACAAGAACTAAAACACTACACACAGGAAAACAGCAAAAAACTCAAAATAAGTCAGAGGTCATGTGAGAGTTCGTGACAGTACACCTACTTTGAGACAAGAGCTACATTGATGCATACTTGGTTATGTTATAAAGTCATATCCAACAATTGCGACAACGACTTTCTACTGTCAACTGAGTTTAGTTTTTTAATGATTTCTGCTGGTGGTGGCTCAAAAAAGGTTGAAAAACACTGCTTTAAACAGCTGTTTGCTTTCACGTCGTAAACACGTCTTTGTCTTCTATAACAGGCCTGACGTCAACGATGTCGTCAAACCGTTCCTCCTTGTCCGAGAACTCCACGCTAAGAAGAGGCACAAGTGAGAACCGTCAGCCCGAAGTCGTCACCTGCTCAAAACCTCCGAGCTCACCAGACGATCTCTCTGCTCTCCACAGAGAGGTTGGCCGCGCTTCTGACGCTGGATAAGACCCCCGTGGCCGGGACGTCCATCCTCTTCACTTTGAAAGTTGTCAACAGGCAGAGCGTGGCGAAGATGATGAAGGTCCACCTCAACGCTCAGACCAAAGAGTACAACCACAGCCCCTCGGAGACCTTCTGGGAGGCTCACAAGGTCATAGAGTTGGCACCTTTGGAAGGTAAGCCAATGTAATGACTGATTATTACATGCCTGGCTCAGACGGTAGAGCGTCCGTCCAGAAACTTGAGGGTTCTTGGTGCAAATCTAGCTTCCGCCAGCCTAGCGACTGCTTCTACTTTGGGCAAGCAATATTAAGAGTATTTGAAAGTTCAGCTCCTACTGTTGTATATTTGATGCTCGTGTATTGGGTGATGAGCCAAGGAGACGCCAAGAGGAATCGTCGAACAAAAAGCTTTATTTGTTTCAGCGAGCCTCGACTAGAACTGCAGCTCTAGGAGAAGAAGTGTGCTAAATCTCTTCATTCTGCATTCCTGTTGGAACACTTGTTTATATACCATTTCTAATAGTCTCCTTGTGGGTCTAATCTTGATGCCGGACCGTCTGGCCTGTCTATCTTTCCTTGTCATTATTCCTATGATTAGTTTAAGTCTGCTGACCTCCGAACCCTATCCTCTGTCCCTATCTGTGGACCTTCTACCAGGTGTTGCTAATGTCTTTAATCTTCCTCCTGACACCGACATTTTTATGGGATTCCCAATCTCCTGTGGACACTTTCTTCAGTGCCGGTTATGGACCTTTGCACTTTGACCTTAGTAGAAGAATACTTATAAAGGATTACCGTATTTTTCGGACTATAAGTCGCAGTTTTTTTCATAGTTTGGCCGGGGGTGCGACTTATACTCAGGTGCGACTTATGTGTGAAATTATTAACACATTACCGTAAAATCAAATAATATTATTTAGATCATTCACGTAAGAGACTAGACTTATAATATTTAATCGGATTTAGCGATTAGGAGTGACACATTGTTTGGTAAACGTATAGCATGTTCTATATGTTATAGTTATTTGAATGACTCTTACCATAATATGTTACGTTAACATACCAGGCACGTTCTCAGTTGGTTATTTATGCCTCATATAACGTACACTTATTCAGCCTGTTGTTCACTATTCTTTATTTATTTTAAATTGCCTTTCAAATTGTTAGGACTTGGACTATGGCGTGGTTTGTTCTCCCGAGGTGCAAATGATTTGGACCAGATATGACGTGCAGGTGAATACATATTTAATTTTAACACTCAAAAAAAAGAATAAACAAAAGGCGCGCACAAGGGCGAAAGTACAAAACTTGACTATAAACACAAAACTTGCACAAAGGCAGAAACTATGAACAATGAAACAAAACTTGCAAACTATGGCATGAATAAAGAAAACTTACTTGGACGAGAAAACGGCATGAAAAAGAGCAGCAAGAGTCATAAGGGTGTGTGGAGAGTGTGAAGCAGAGTGACAGGAGTTTGATGTCGCCAGGCTGACTGCCTGGCAACTCCCGGGTTAAATAGTAGTGACATGATTAAAGACAGGTGCGTGAGTCGTGAGGGCAGGTGAAAACTAATGAGTTGCTATGGTGACAAACAAGAGTGCACAATGAGTCCAAACGTGGAACAGGTGAAACTAATGGGTAACCATGGAAACAAGACAAGGGAGTGAAAAGCAGGAACTAAAATGAGTCCAAAACCAAGCAGAACATAACCTAAACAAAACATGATCACACAGACATGACACAAATGTCTCTTCTTGGTGTTGGCTTTTATCAAATACATTTCCCCCAAAAAATGCCACTTATACTCCAGTGCGACTACTATGTTTTTTTCCTTCTTTATTATGCATTTTCCACCGGTGCGACTTATACTCCGGAGCGACTTATAGTCCGAAAAATACGGTATGTGGCGTAATACAAACACATGCTATTTCCAATCCTATAAGATAATTATGCATGATATAATTAACCACACTAACTTGTTAAGTCAAACATGCATAACTGTGGAGAGAGTGTTTTGTAGTTTTCCCATCATGCCTTGTAATGCATTTAAATGGGTGTAATTCTAATTTTTTTATGCTGATAGGATGTTTTTTAAAATATCCACACATTTCAGTGAGCAGGTTGTGTAACGTTAGACTTTTTGTGTTGGTTTAATCATTTTTTTCCCCGCGCCATGACTAGGTAAGGTTGTTTGGATTGGGTCTAAGAAGCGAATGCTTTTTATTTATAAGTGGTTGATTTATATAGGCTAATAAAGTAAAGTTTTGTACCTGACAAGTTTCATAAATATAAATCAACTACTTATAAATACACATTAGTAGGCTAAATGAACCTCTTCAACATAAGCAAATGCTTTGCACTCGTGCTCTCAATACAGCCCACTTCAATCTGTGTTACTCACGTTTGTCCACATGATTGCGACAAATTGACACCAATCAGGTTGCCAGATATTTAAGTTTGATATGAGGTGGCTACTTGTCCAGGGTGTACCCCGCCTTCTGCCCGAATGCAGCTGAGATAGGCTCCAGCACCCCCCGTGGCCCCGAACGGGACAAGCAGTAGAAAATGGATGGACGGATGGATGAAAACAGCCTGTCCGGCTAGATTGTTATTTGATTTAATTGAAGACGCCGGCCGCAGTTTGGACACTTCTGCTCCAGAGTGTAGGCGAGAGAAAAACGGGATCTCGATTCTTCCTTTTCTTTCGAGTCATCGATGCCCCTTATCCTATTTCAGGCATTTCCTGACAGTTTCGTGAACATATATCGTAAAATTTTTGAGTTACGTTGCTAACTAACTGACAGACAAACCCTGGCAATGACATAGCCTCCTAGCGGAGGTAATAATAAATATAATATAAAGAAAAATACGAAATAAGATGGAGAAACATACATACATACAAAGTTAGAGGAGCCACAGTAGTATGAGAAAAGTTCAACATTTGTATTACAGTAGATTCTGCTGTAATACAAATTAGGGATGTCCCGATCCAGGTTTTTGCACTTCCGATCCGATACCGATATTGTTTTTGCACTTCCGATCCGATACCGATACTGACCGATAATGGCCTATCCGAGCATGTATTAAAGTTTAAAGTTATTTAGCCTACTTAGTTATCAGAATCATGTTGAAAAGGGTTTTAGTACTCTTGATAACAACTAGCCAGCTGAATTAGGTGAGTTTGAATAATACACAATGGTTGGTAACAAGAAACTGACCTGTTTATTCAAGGATAAACACAAAATAGACAAAATTATACATGACAAACAGAAATGGCATCATTGAAACTAGGGCTGGGCGATATGGCCTTTTTTTAATATTGCGATATTTTAAGGCCATATTGCGATACACGATATATATCTCGATATTTTGCCTTAGCCTTGAATGAACACTTGATGCATATAATCACAGCAGTATGATGATTCTGTGTGTTTTGATTGATTGATTGAGACTTTTATTAGTAGGTTGCACAGTGAAGTACATATTCCGTACAATTGACCACTAAATGGTAACACCCCAATACGTTTTTCAACTTGTTTAAGTCGGGGTCCACTTAAATTGATTCATGATACAGATATGTACTATCAGATATATGCTATCATCATAATACAGTCATCACACAAGATAATCACATTGAATTATTTACATTATTTATAATCCAGGGTGTGGAGGGGGGCGCCGGATGTAAGTGTCAAAAAGACAGCCAAAAGAGTTTGATATGAGAATAAATCTAAAGTTAAAATATAGGGTAGAAATGCATCCATTTGCAGGAAATGTAGTCCACTGCTTCTTCATACTGCATTAATATATGCTACTTTTAAACTTTCATGCAGAGAAGGAAATCACAACTAAAAAAATCACTAATTTTTTCATACGTTGTTGATGTGGAAATTTTTGCCTCTGCATTTTGATGGTGTGGGCGTGTGGCACCGAACGGAGATAAGCGTCTCGACAGACGTTATAATATTTGAACAATGATGACGAAAACTGTTTTCTCTGTCGTGTCCGTGTGTCGAAAATTGTTATGCGCTTATTTTTTTATTTGATTTTGTGCGTGGCATATAATTGCTATGCGCAGAGGACGTTTAAACAGTGCGCAATTGCACAAGCGCGCACCTTAGAGAGAACGTTGGTCACACGGCTGCGCTAGCATCACAGCTAACGTTAGCCATGCTGCTACCTCTCTGCTCGGGGAGGACGTATACGTATGTGACGTATGACGTGACAGTATGTGACGTGTGTAAGAAGGTGCGCTTGCTGTCTGTGAGAAGCACAGACACAGAAAAGAGTGAGAAGAGCCTGTCGTGTAATGCCAGCAGCTAAAAGCAAGTGCGTTAGAATCCACAGACCTGTGAATGTGTTGAAAGTGTGCTGGAAAATGCAGAACGGAAATTATAGGGAGCAGCAGAAAAGTGGAATGTACTATTTAAATAGGTGCGTTGGAAAACACGGAGCAGATTTTTTTTTGTTAACTGGATCTGAATCGGCATTTTCCCATGCCTTGCCGATACGCATTTTTTTGGATCGGGACATCCCTAATACAAATGTTGAACTTCTACTGAGTAGAACCTCTTTAGCTGAACACATTTAATGTCCAATTTCTAATTTTGAGTGAAAGTGAAAATAATTGCTGTAGATCCATACTCATCACAATGAACTGTAATGGCAGTGTTTAAATGAACATTTATTGGAATGAAAGTAAAGTAAAACTGCTCAACCTTTTGAAGACGCCAGTTTTTTCTTCTGTAGTGTTTTAGTCAAATTTTCCAGCTAGGCCAGGGGTCGGCGACCCAAAACGTTGAAAGATACAAAAATATGTCTGGAGCCGCAAAAAATTATAAGCCGTATATAAGTGTTATAATGAAGGTAGCACATGACGTAAGTGTCTATTAGCTATATTAGCCTACTATCAAAATGTGTCGCAGGCTGAAGCAAATCTTCGTTGACAGAAATGTTGAAATGTAATATTTATTCTACACATTTTTACAACATTAGAAACCATTAGTAAATCAGAGGCTACTCAGAAGGTGAGATAACTCCTGGAAATTACTGGCTTTTAATGGCCAAAGGTACAGATGTGTGTGTCCAAGTTAAAGGAAATGGCAGGCTGTCTTCTTCTAATATATTACAATCTTTGGCAAGTTAGGTAATGTTTGCTGTGGTCTGGAACAACATGGCACACAAACAACTATCAAAAATGCAACCAATATTACATACAGATAATGTGTCATGAGACATGCAAAACTAAATTATATACCAAGAGGATGAAAGTAAAGGATATTAAATGAGCTCAAATATACCTACAAATGAGGCATAATGATGCAATATGTACTTAGAGCTAGCCTAAGTAGCATGTTAGCATTGATTAGCTTGCAGTCATGCAGTGACCAAATATGCCCATACTTGCCAACTCTCCCGAATTTTCCGGGAGACTCCTGAAATTCAGCGCATCACCTGAAAACCTCCCGGGACAAATATTTTCCCGAAAATCTCCCGATTTTCAGCCGGAGCTGGAGGCCACGCCCCCTCCAGCTCCATGCGGACCTGAGTGAGGACAGCCTTTTTTCACGACGGGAGGACAACAGGGTGACAAGAACTAAATCATCCAGACTAGAGATAAATTGTATTATTATGTTTATCTTACCTAAAAATAAATATATTTATTAATTTAAAAAAAAAAAATAAAAAAAAAATGTTTTATTATATGTTTTTATTATTTTATATGTTATTATTTATGTTTTATTATATCTCCTCTCTGAGCTGCCACCTTAACGTGGTAGAGGAGTTTGCGTGTCCCAATGATCCTAGGAGCTATGTTGTCCGGGGGCTTCTATGCCCCCTGGTAGGGTCTCCCAAGGCAAACTGGTCCTAGGTGAGGGATCAGACAAAGAGCAGCTCGAAGACCTCTATGAAGAACACGAACAAGGAACCCAGATTTCCCTCGCCCGGACGCGGGTCACCGGGGCCCTCCTCTGGAGCCAGGCCCGGAGGTGTGGCACGATGGCGAGCGCCTGGTGGCCGGGCCTGTCCCCATGGGGCCCGGCCGGGCACAGCCCGAAGAGGCAACGTGGGTCCCCCCTCCAATGGGCTCACCACCCATAGCAGGGGTCATAGAGGTCGGGTGCGATGTGAGCTGGGCGGAAGCCGAAGGCAGGGCACTTGGCGGTCCGATCCTCGGCTACAGAAGCTAGCTCTTGGGACGTGGAACGTCACCTCGCTGGGGGGGAAGGAGCCTGAGCTAGTGCGTGAGGTGGAGAAGTTCCGGCTGGATATAGTCGGACTCACTTCGACGCACAGCAAGGGCTCTGGAACCAGTTCTCTTGACAGGGGCTGGACTCTCTTCCACTCTGGCGTTGCCAGCAATGAGAGGCGACGGGCTGGGGTGGCAATTCTTGTTTCCCCTCGGCTCAAAGCCTGCACGTTGGAGTTCAACCCGGTGGACGAGAGGGTAGCCTCCCTCCGCCTTCGGGTGGGGGGACGGGTCCTGACTGTTGTTTGCGCTTACGCGCCCAACGGCAGTTCAGATTACCCACCCTTTTTGGATTCACTCGAGGGAGTACTGGAGAGTGCTCCCCCGGGTGATTCCCTCGTTCTACTGGGGGACTTCAACGCTCATGTTGGCAACGACAGTGAAACCTGGAGAGGCGTGATTGGGAAGAATGGCCGCCCGGATCTGAACCCGAGTGGTGTTTTGTTATTGGACTTTTGTGCTCGTCACGGATTGTCAATAACAAACACCATGTTCAAACATAAGGGTGTCCATATGTGCACTTGGCACCAGGACACCCTAGGCCGCAGTTCCATGATCGACTTTGTAGTTGTGTCATCGGATTTGCGGCCTCATGTTTTGGACACTCGGGTGAAGAGAGGGGCGGAGCTTTCTACCGATCAGCACCTGGTGGTGAGTTGGCTGCGATGGTGGGGGAGGATGCCGGACAGACCTGGCAGGCCCAAACGCATTGTGAGGGTTTGCTGGGAACGTCTAGCAGAGTCTCCTGTCAGAGAGAGTTTCAATTCCCACCTCCGGAAGAACTTTGAACATGTCACGAGGGAGGCGCTGGACATTGAGTCCGAGTGGACGATGTTCCGTACCTCTGTTGTCGGGGCGGCCGATTGGAGCTGTGGCCGCAGGGTAGTTGGTGCCTGTCGTGGCGGTAATCCTAGAACCCGTTGGTGGACACCGGCGGTGAGGGATGCTGTCAAGCTGAAGAAGGAGTCCTATCGGGTTCTTTTGGCTCATGGGACTCCTGACGCAGCAGACAGGTACCGACAGGCCAAGCGGTGTGCGGCTTCAGCGGTCGCGGAGGCAAAAACTCGGACATGGGAGGAGTTCGGTGAGGCCATGGAAAAAGACTTCCGGACGGCTTCGAAGCAATTCTGGACCACCATCCGCCGCCTCAGGAAGGGGAAGCAGTGCAGTGTCAACACCGTGTATGGTGGGGATGGTGCTCTGTTGACCTCGACTGCGGATGTTGTGGATCGGTGGAGAGAATACTTCGAAGACCTCCTCAATCCTACCAGCACGTCTTCCTATGAGGAAGCAGGGCCTGGGGAATCTGTGGTGGGCTCTCCTATTTCTGGGGCTGAGGTTGCCGAGGTAGTTAAAAAGCTCCTCGGTGGCAAGGCCCCGGGGGTGGATGAGATCCGCCCGGAGTTCCTTAAGGCTCTGGATGCTGTGGGGCTGTCTTGGTTGACAAGACTCTGCAACATCGCGTGGACATCGGGGGCGGTACCTCTGGATTGGCAGACCGGGGTGGTGGTTCCTCTCTTTAAGAAGGGGAACCGGAGGGTGTGTTCCAACTATCGTGGGATCACACTCCTCAGCCTTCCCGGTAAGGTCTATTCAGGTGTACTGGAGAGGAGGCTACGCTGGATAGTCGAACCTCGGATTCAGGAGGAACAGTGTGGTTTTCGTCCTGGTCGTGGAACTGTGGACCAGCTCTATACTCTCGGCAGGGTCCTTGAGGGTGCATGGGAGTTTGCCCAACCAGTCTACATGTGCTTTGTGGACTTGGAGAAGGCATTCGACCGTGTACCCCGGGAAGTCCTGTGGGGAGTGCTCAGAGAGTATGGGGTAACGGACTGTCTTATTGTGGCGGTTCGCTCTCTGTATAATCGGTGTCAGAGCTTGGTCCGCATTGCCGGCAGTAAGTCGGACACGTTTCCAGTGAGGGTTGGACTCCGCCAGGGCTGCCCTTTGTCACCGATTCTGTTCATAACCTTTATGGACAGAATTTCTAGGCGCAGTCAGGGCGTTGAGGGTATCTGGTTTGGTGGCTGCAGGATTAGGTCTCTGCTTTTTGCAGATGATGTGGTCCTGATGGCTTCATCTGGCCAAGATCTTCAGCTCTCACTGGATCGGTTCGCAGCCGAGTGTGAAGCGACTGGGATGAGAATCAGCACCTCCAAATCCGAGTCCATGGTTCTCGCCCGGAAAAGGGTGGAGTGCCATCTCCGGGTTGGGGAGGAGATCTTGCCCCAAGTGGAGGAGTTCAAGTACCTCGGAGTCTTGTTCACGAGTGAGGGAAGAGTGGATCGTGAGATCGACAGGCGGATCGGTGCGGCATCTTCAGTAATGCGGACGCTGTATCGATCCGTTGTGGTGAAGAAGGAGCTGAGCCAGAAGGCAAAGCTCTCGATTTACCGGTCGATCTACGTTCCCATCCTCACCTATGGTCATGAGCTTTGGGTCATGACCGAAAGGACAAGATCACGGGTACAAGCGGCCGAAATGAGTTTCCTCCGCCGGGTGGCGGGGCTCTCCCTTAGAGATAGGGTGAGAAGCTCTGCCATCCGGGGGGAGCTCAAAGTAAAGCCGCTGCTCCTCCATATCGAGAGGAGCCAGATGAGGTGGTTCGGGCATCTGGTCAGGATGCCACCCGAACGCCTCCCTCGGGAGGTGTTTCGGGCACGTCCGACCGGTAGGAGGCCACGGGGAAGACCCAGGACACGTTGGGAAGACTATGTCTCCCGGCTGGCCTGGGAACGCCTCGGGATCCACCGGGAGGAGCTGGACGAAGTGGCTGGGGAGAGGGAAGTCTGGGCTTCCCTGCTTAGGCTGCTGCCCCCGCGACCCGACCTCGGATAAGCGGAAGAAGATGGATGGATGGATGGATTTTATTATATTTTGCTAAAAACATCAAAATGTATTGTATTTTTATTTGTATTTTTTCTGACTCCTTATTACATCCAGCCATAGAATTATACATTAAAATAAACATATTTGAAATAATTAATTTTAAATGATCATAATAATTCATTTAAAATGACCATATTTAATTATTAAAATAATTGCTTGTTTATCAACAACTTTAGCATTTTATTAAGCTCTCAGAAGCCAAGTTATGTTATATTCATGTTATATTTATGCAAGTTTGTATATACATATATATATATATATGTATCAAATACTTGACTTGGTGAATTCCAGCTGTCAATATACTCCTACCCTTTTAACCACGCCCCCAACCACACCTCGCCCCACCCCCGAACACGCCCCCCAACCCCCACCTCCCGAAATCGGAGGTCTCAAGGTTGGCAAGTATGTATGCCTGATTAGCACTCCAACAAGTCAATAACATCAACAAAGCTCACCTTTGTGCATTCACGCACAGCATAAAACTTTTGGTGGACAAAATGAGAGTGGAAGATATTGCATGTAAACGAACTGTTGCGTCACAGTCCACACTGTGGTGAGTTCAAGAACCGCCAAAATTATTAGAAAAAAAACGATGTTCACCAAATAGTCTCATCAGTGAAGCATACACACAGACATATTAAACAGAGGGCTTATTAAGAATTGGGAAGGTTTGTGGCATGATTGTCCTCAAACAAAAAACATGCTAAAACTAAAAAAGTGATTTCCTTTTTCCACTAAAGAGCCGCGGGTTGCTGACCCCCGAGTTACGTTGTTCATTTTTGTCTCTGATGGGACCCTTTTGCATCTACTCTGTTTGTGTGTGTGTCGTTTTAGTTAAGGTCCTGAAGCAGCAGATTCTCCCGTTCCAGTACGAGGACGTGGTGGCGGACAACCTGGTCAACCTGGCAGCAGTTTTGGAGGACATGGTCACTCAGGAGCGCGTGCTGGCCTTTGAGGAGTTCAACATCGCCAACCCACAGCTTGTCATCGAGGTACAACAACGGTTCATACATTTTCAAAATAATATGGCTTGGTTTTGATTGACATGAGGTATTAATTCAACAATATACTTATAATTGTGGTTTGCTGCACTGCGTTACACTAAGACCTGCTAATATCGATGAGATTTTGGTTACCTTATATTTACTGTATATATAATTTTGTTCATGATCAGGACAAAATATTAGAAACTCCTTGTTGCAATACTACAATCACAATAATACCATTTTTACAGTCTCAGCCAAAAAACATCTAATATAGATACCGTATTTTTCTGACTATAAGGCGCACTTAAAATCCTTTCATTTTCCCAAAACTTGACAGTGTGCGCCTTATAACCTGGTGCGCCTAATGTACGGAATCATTTTGGTTGTGCTTACCGACCTCGAAGCTATTTTATTTGGTACATGGTGAAACGATAAGTGTGACCAGTAGATGGCAGTCACACATAAGAGATAAGTGTAGACTGCAATATGACTCAAGTAAACAACACCAAAATTGTATATGTCCATCCATCCAACAAGCCGACAATATCGGAATATCGGATATCGGCAAAAAAGCCATTATCGGACATCTCTACTTGCAATTAGGGATGTCCGATAATGGCTTTTTTGCCGATATCCGATATTCCGATATTGTCCAACTCTTAATTACCGATTTCAATATCAACCGATACCGATATATACAGTCATGGAATTAACACATTATTATGCCTAATTTGGACAACCAGGTATGGTGAAGATAAGGTCCTTTTTAAAAAAATTAATAAAATAAAATAAGATAAATAAATTAAAAATGTTCTTGAATAAAAAAGAAAGTAAAACAATACAAAAACAGTTACATAGAAACTAGTAATTAATAAAAATTAGTCAAATTAACTGTTAAAAATTAGTACTATTAGTGGACCAGCAGCACGCACAATCATGTGTGCTTACGGACTGTATCCCTTGCAGACTGTATTGATATATATTGATATATAATGTAGGAACCAGAATATTAATAACAGAAAGAAACAACCCTTTTGTGTGAATGAGTGTGAATGGGGGAGGGAGGTTTTTTGGGTTGGTGCACTAATTGTAAGTGTATCTTGTGTTTTTTATGTTGATTTAATAAAAAACAAAAAATAAACAAAAAAACCTGATACCGATAATAAAAAAAACGATACCGATAATTTCCGATATTAAATTTTAAAGCATTTATCGGTCGATAATATCGGCAGGCCGATATTATCAGACATCTCTACTTGCAATGTATTGATTTCAACCCACATGTTTCAAGAGTGTTAATATCTTAAGTAAAGGCATCATTTTCGACGCAGCATTTTTTTGTTTTAAATCTAGCGCCCATTCTAAGGAGAATGATTAAATGATCTTTCAGATCGAAGGCGGAGAGACCGTGGCGATGAACAAAGAGCAAGCAGCCAGCGTAACGTTCACCAATCCCTTTTCTCACCCCGTAAGCGGCTTGCTGAGCGTGTCTGGCAGCAGCCTCATCAAAGGGCACGCCAACTTCAGGTAAACAAAAAAAGTTCTCATGGTTTTTATCTTGATTACGACGATTACAGTGAGAATCCGCCTGCTGAGACTTCAAGGAAGTGCAGCAACGCTTTCATTGTCATTCATCTGCTTATGAGGAAGACTTTACCTTATCTTTTTAGACACAAGGCCAGACTTTATTTTTTGTTTTTCTTGCTTTTTTTTTTTTTAAACGCTTCCTCCTCCTTGCAGGATGTTCTCGCTGCGTCCAGGAGGAAGTGGAAAGCAACGCATCGACTTCTTCCCCAGCATGAAAGGGACAAAGATGCTTCAGGCCTCCCTGACTCTCTCTAACAAGACTACCATCACGGGATTCAAGATGGTCACCGTCCGCCATGTTTAGAACTCTCTATTGCTGATTATCGCCTCTGAAAATGTGAAACTGACACCTTTTGTTTTGACTTTGCTATTGCCTTGAAGTGATTATTTATATCTTCAACTATTTATTGTGTTTTATAATAATAATTATGGGTTTTCAGACACTTTTTCCCTGCTCACTGAAGAAAAAAAATCTTGAAATATCAAAGTACATCTTTAAAAATGTATGTATAGAACATTTTTCACTCAAAATAACAGTCGT
The DNA here is from genome assembly GCF_033978685.3 of Nerophis lumbriciformis. Lineage (NCBI taxonomy): Eukaryota > Metazoa > Chordata > Actinopteri > Syngnathiformes > Syngnathidae > Nerophis > Nerophis lumbriciformis. The sequence continues at coordinate 57,187,259 of NC_084550.2, read as the reverse complement.
GGTCAAAAGTTTTCATACACTTGTAAAGAACATAATATCATGGCTGTCTTGAGTTTCCAATCATTTCTACAACTCTTATTTTTTTGTGATAGAGTGATTGGAGCACATACTTGTTGGTCACAAAAAAAATTCATGAAGTTTGGTTATTTTATTAATTTATTATGGGTCTACTGAAAATGTGAGCAAATCTGCTGGTTCAAAAGTATAGATACAGCAATGTTAACATTTTGTTACATGTCCCTTGGCAAGTTTCACTGCAATAAGGCGCTTTTGGTAGCCATCCACAAGCTTCTGGCAAGCTTTTGTTTCATTTTACATCACATGGACAAAGATAAGACCTTCTGGAGGAAGGTTCTGTGGTCAGATGAAACAAAAATTGAGCTGTTTGGCCTCAATACCCAGCCATAAGTGAGGCCTTTAATCCCAAGTACACCAGCCCTACCGTCAAGTATGGTGGTGGTAGTATTATGCTCTGGGCCTGTTTTGCTGCCAAAGTAACTGGTGCTTTACAGAGAGTAAATGGGACAATGAAAAAGGAGGATTACCTCCAAATTCTTCAGGACAACCTAAAATCATCAGCCCGGAGGTTGGGTCTTGGGCGCAGTTGGGTGTTCCAACAGGACAATGACCCCAAACACACGTCAAAAGTGGTAAAGGAATGGCTAAATCAGGCTAGAACGAAGGTTTTAGAATGGCCTTCCCAAAGTCCTGACTTAAAACGAGTGGACAATGCTGAAGAAACAAGTCCATGTCATAAAACCAACACATTTAGCTGAACTGCACCAATTTTGTCAAGAGGAGTGGTCAGAAATTCCACCAGAAGCTTGTGGATGGCTACCAAAAGCGCCTTACTGCAGTGAAACTTGCCAAGGGACATGTAAGCAAATATTAACATTGCTGTATGTATACTTTTGACCCAGCAGATTTGCTCACATTTTCAGTAGACCCATAATAAATTCATAAAAGAACCAAACTTCATGAATTTTTTTTATGACCAACAAGTATGTGCTCCAATCACTCTATCACAAAAAAATAAGAGTTGTAGAAATTATTGGAAACTCAAGGCAGCCATGACATTATGTTATGTATGTACACTTTTAACCACAACTGAATGTGTGTGTATATATATATATATATATATATATATATATATATATATATATATATATATATATATATATATATATATACCGTATATATATATATATATATATATATATATATATATATATATATATATATGTATATATATATGTATATATATATAAAACAGTGAGAAAAAAGTCAAGAAATTACTGTTAATATTTAAATAAATTTTAATCATATTTATTCCCTAATTTAAATGTAAATAATATGTGTCATGTGTTTTATTTACTGGATTCAATTAATGTATAAAAAAAGAAAGGCATTCACAGTGCAATTAACTTATTTTTTATTAAGTCTATTTTAACCATCTGTCAAAAGAAAAGTGACCATAAAGCATTATATACACATCAAAGTAAAGATGACAGGCAGTGTGATCATAGCACATGCACAGCCAGTCTCAGGTTAAAAAAAAGAAGGGGTTAAAACACAGCACACAAACATTTACATCCCACAATGACAAGGCCATATTCTTTTATGCCAACAATAAATAGCTCACATTTAAACTGGTGAAATACAATCAAGAGTATTTTTTTTTTAATAGCCTCTAACTAGGATGCTATTTTATTTCATATTCCTACCAATCTATTAAGACCCAAAAATGTGGTTTTGATGAGAAGAAAATGGAAGAAAAATGTTGTGCATTAGGAATGATGAGATGAATTAAAAAACAACAACATATTTATGGCAGTTCCCTGTTGTTTGGTCCTTGACTTGTTTTGGTATGTTCAGACGTCATGCAGCGTCGCCTAGCAACCAAAAACAACATTGGCGCCACTGACTCCGAATCAGTCTTTTTTTAATGGCACTTCCGGTGTGCAGTTGAAGAGTTCAAGTGGTGTCGCAGGTGGAGGTGTCGCCCTCTAGAGGTAGTCCAGCTCCAGTGCGTGGCTCAGAGCCTCCAGGTCTGCACGGCAAGACACCCTCCAGAACGGCATGGTCTTCTGCGGAAACGGTAAAGAAACGCAGTTTTAATGTAAAGCAACAATAATATTTCAGCGTGGTATTTGTGGACGTAATGAGGGAATTTCCTTATGTTCCCGTCCATTATTTCAGCACATTTAACTTCCATTTTGACATTTACTGTCATATTTTTGGATTTAACACGAAATGGTAACCTAATTTCCTCGCCAGTTCGCGAAAGTAGTCAAACCATAGACATCTTATAAGTGGACGCAGCATTGGCTGCTGTGACGCGAGAAACTCGGCCGCCATCTTGAAGTGGTGACGAGGAGCAGGCGAGCAGCCTAAACTGACAGTTGACAGGTAGAAAACAAAGATGTGTTCAGCGTTTTCCTGCTCAAATGAGCGGACTGTTGGAAATAGGAATCGGGGGATCACTTTTCACAAGTAAGATTTAACATTAACGTACTATTGGTTGTATTTTGTTTTTTTGATTGATTGAGACTTTTATTAGTAGATTGCACAGTACAGTACATATTCCGTACAATTGACCACTAAATGGTAACACCCGAATACGTTTTTCAACTTGTTTTAGTCGGGGTCCACTTAAATCAATCCATGGTACAAAAAAAAAAAAGTTAAAGTACCAATGATTGTCACACACACACACACGAGGTGTGGCGAAATTATTCTCTGCATTTGACCCATCACCCTTGATCACCCCCTGGGAGGTGAGGGGAGCAGTGGGCAGCAGCAGTGGCCGCGCCTGGGAATCATTTTCGGTGATTTAACCCCCAATTCCAACCTTTGATGCTGAGTTCAGTGAGGTAATGTGTCCCATTTTTATAGTCTTTGGTATGAATATATACTATCATCATAATGCAGTCATCACATAAGTTAATCATCAGAGTACATACATTGAATTATTTACATTATTTGCATTATTTACAATCCGGGGTGTGGTTTTCGGAGGGGCATGGGGGGGTGGGTGGGTTAGGTTTGGTTGATATCAGCACTTCGGTCATCAACAATTGCATCATCAGAGAAATGGACATTGTAACAGTGTAGGTCTGACTTGGTAGGATATGTACAGCATGTAGTGGACATAGAGAGATCAGAAAGCATAAGAACAAGTATATACATTTGATTATACAATCCGGGGAGGTGGGATGTGGAGGGTTGAGGGTTGTAGTTGCCTGGAGGTGTTCTTTTAGTGCGGTTTTGAAGGAGGATAGAGATGCACTTTCTTTTTCACCTGTTGGGAGTGCATTCCATATTGATGTGGCATAGAAGGAGAATGAGTGAAGACCTTTGTTAGATCGGAATCTGGGTTTAACGTGGTTAGTGGAGCTCCCCCTGGTGTTGTGGTTATGGCGGTCATTTACGTTAAGGAAGTAGTTTGACATGTACTTCGGTATCAGGGAGGTGTAGCGGATTTTATAGACCAGGCTCAGTGCAAGATGTTTTACTCTGTCCTCCACCCCGAGCCAGCCCACTTTGGAGAAGTGGGTAGGAGTGAGGTGTGATCTGGGTAGGAGTGAGGTGTGATCTGGGGCGGAGGTCTAGAAGTAATCTGACTAGCTTGTTCTGGGATGTTTGGAGTCTAGATTTGAGGGTTTTGGAGGTACTAGGGTACCAGGAGGTGCATGCGTAATCGAAAGAGGGTTGAATGAGAGTTCCCGCTAGAATCTTCATAGTGCTTTTGTTGACCAGAGAGGAGATTCTATAGAGAAATCTCGTTCGTTGGTTGACCTTTTTGATTACCTTGGTTGCCATTTTATCACAGGAAAGATTAGCCTCTAGAATGGAACCTAGGTAGGTGACCTCATCTTTCCTGGTGATAACAATGTCACCAACTTTTATAGTGAAGTCACTGACTTTCTTAAGGTTGTGAAAAGAATCTTACCACAGAGTTGAGAAGGAGCAAAGATCTTCAATAGTACTGAAATCGTAGCCGCTAGCAAACAAGAGCATGACCATAACAGAATTGCTTGTCAATTAGATTAATTCAATTTAAAAATGTCATACTTGAATAACATAAAGTTGAAATAAATGATGACGATACAAATTGTAAGACAGAATTTGGTTTTATTCTGAATCCAGTGAAACAGATTGGTGGTTTTAGCTGATATAAAGACTTTCAGGTGTTTATATATGTTTATGTTTAAGTATTTTATCCAATGCGACATACATAAAAAGTACATATAAAACAATCACTGTAAACATGATCATTTAAGGAAAGAATGTAATACAACATATCAATACAAAGTGTCAAGACAGAATAAACTCTCTGCTGCTGCAGAAACAGAGATACAGTCTATAAGATATATAGATATCTAATGTATTCATACGTTGTTTATGTAGGATATACGCATGTATATATAACCTAATCATGTATATAACCTTCAATTTAAAAATAGCTGACCGTTTTTTTCCCCTTTCTCTGGGATTTGTCATGTCTGTGTAATCATGTTTTGTTTTAGTCATGTTTAGTTTAGTTATTGGACTCTTTAGTTTCTGGCTTTTCACTCCCTTGTCTTGTTTCCATGATTACCCATTAGTTTCACCTGTTCCACGTTTGGACTCATTGTGCACTCTTTTTTTGTCACCATAGCAACCCATTAGTTTTCACCTGTCACGTCACGCACCTGTTTCACGTTTTGAGTCACGCACCTGTTTTCGTTAATCATGTCTGTTCATTGTTTTCAGTTTATCTTTCTGGTGACATACCCCTGTCACACTCCGTTTACCTCTGCGTTCTACATGCCCTGTCCAAGTAAGTTTTTTCGATTCATGCCACAGTTAGCGACTTTTGTTCATGTCCTTAGTTTTTTGCCCACGTGCAAGTATTGGTTTCATTTGTCAAGTTTGTACTTCCGCCTTGTGCGCACCTTTAGTTTGTTCTTTTTGTTATAGTAAAATTAAATATGTCTTCACCTTCACGCCATGTCTGGTCCAAATGTTCATTTGCACCACGGGAGAACAAACCACGTCCAAGTCTTGACAGGATTTTATTCCCAGTTTTGATCTCGGACGTCTGGTCACTTTATATATATATATATATATATATATATATATATATATATATATATATATATATATATATAAGAATATTGTATTACTGTTAAGCAAACTATGAATAATAAAACATGTGTCCTTCATCACAGCTACACGTATTACAAAAACGGCGTGAAAATCAGTGGTATTCAGTGAGGTAAGATGAATTAAATGCGCTGACAGTTCATTGTTCCTGCCAAATGAATTGCACTGAGTGGAGCGGATCACCACTCCAAGATGGCGGCCCCGCGTCTCGTCAGCGCCAGTAGGCAGTAGCGCTCCATGCTGCGTCTACTTATAAGATGTCTATGAGTCAAACAGTCGCTGTATATTTTGACAGCCATTTTGTTATCTTTCGTGCCGCATGCTCAGTGCCTTCTTTACCCTCTGTTACTTACAGCGCCACACACAGGCGCGGCGTTTAACTACATCGTTTAACTACATCGTTTAACTACATCGTTTAACTACATCGTTTAAAGTCATTTTCAAGTGTTCGACTCAAGTCAAAGTAGAGTTGCTTTGCTGGAAAAATAAACACAAGTGCAGGTAAAAGTCTAAAATTATATACTCCAAAAAATAGCAAAAAAACAAACAGAACTGATTTAAAAGTAAGTAGTTATGGGCCTGCTGCAATGCCAGCACCCATTCACTTGCTGCTAAGCAGCAGTGAATGGGCACTTGCAATGCAAGCAGCCCATATTATTATTGCTCATACTTCAACTTTTATTACCACCATGAATTGATTAACGTGGGCCCCGAAGTGGAAAAACTTATTGGGGTGTTACCATTTAGTGGTCAATTGTACGGAATATGTACTGTACTGTGCAATCTACTAATACAAGTTTCAATCAATCAATCAAATTATTATGGGTCTGCTACAATGCAAGCAGCCCATGTTAGTATTGCTCCAGTGACGTGCAGTCACTAGAGGCAGGTGAGGCGGGGCCTCACCTGCCATCATGGAAAGAAAAAAAATTTAAAAAGAAAAAAATATATATTAAATTGTTAAATGTATCCAGTGATTATACTATAAAGTTATTTTCCATTTAACTTCACCAGTTTTAGATTATTTTTTATTCAAAATCGCTGAATTTTCACATTTGCCGTTCAAATACTGAGAAGAGACGGTGCGGTGATCAGCAGCCAGTCGAGGCACGTCACTCAGTGCCTCAACATGGACGGACTCGGCTAACTGCTGGTCTGCTGTGCAGTGAGACCGTATTGCTATATGAACTATATTATACATTTCCATAGTTTAGTTAGCTGAGGTATATAATGTACAGTGTATTTTGTCAACAACTGTATGTGTGTAAAGTATTTCTTGTGCTGAGCGATCATAAAACGGCTGCAAAAGACGCACTGGCTGAGGCTCCAGTAATCCCGCCTCCTGCACCCCCGCCGTAGAATGCACGGCAACCCCTGATGGGAGTGTTATATCAACTAAAGCCCACACTTAAACTTTCCACGTGCAAGATTGAATCTATTTAAAAAAGTTATTTCATAAGAAGCCAAAAAGTGCAAAAACAATAATGTTCGTGTTGGAGGAGTTGTAAATGACTGCTGGGCCACAACATTAGGTACGCCTGCAGACTGCAGGTGTATCTAATTCACAACTCCTCCAATACGAACATTATTGTTTTTGCACTTTTTGGCTTCTTATTAAATAACTTTTGTAACCTATTTTTATGGGCTTTCCTCTTTGTGATGTTAAGTTCCTGTTATGCGCTGTTATACAGTATATGCCTTGAGCTCTTATTTTGAAGGCGCTAAGAGCGGAATTTTGACACGTGGACTGGAGCGGAAGTTTTTGAAAGAAGGTAAATAAAGTGGTCCTCGTGTAAACTGGAGCCTCCGTGTTTGTTATTTTGTAGTTTCATACAGTATAGGCGACATTTATAAACCCTCGGTTACACTTTTTGAAATAGATTCAATCTTGCACGTGGAAAGTTGAAGTGAGGGCTTAGTTGATATAACACTCCCGTCAGGGGGTGCATTAATCAGCACAACAGCGGCGCACTTATAAGTAAAGGTAAGACCATAATAACGTTTTTTTTATTAAATGTGCTTTTTTGTGTGCTACAGTTTGTATGTGTAAAGTTAAAGTTAAGTTAAAGTACCAATGATTGTCACACACACACTAGGTGTGGTGAAATTTGTCCTCTGCATTTGACCCATCCCCTTGTTCACCCCCTGGGAGGTGAGGGGAGCAGTGGGCAGCAGTGGCGCCGCGCCCGGGAATAATTTTTGGTGATTTAACCCCCAATTCCAACCCTTGATGCTGAGCGGCAAGCAGGGAAGAATGCTGGTATGAGCTTTTAAACATAACCCGTTAACTGCTGCCAATCAAATGGTGAATAAGATACTCTTTAGGGTTCATATGTTTGTAAATCTGACTGTGATGAAGTCAGTGCCTCACCAGCCATCAACCTCACCGCACGTCACTGTATTGCTCATACTTCAAACTTTATTAATATTATTATTATAGTTCCAACACTTTTCTCTTACCGCAACGAACCGGCCAACGAACCCCCACATATATGTTCTCAGGACTGGACTGTGCACCTTACCGCCTTCTGCACTATTTTTCTTTTTCTTTCCTCCCTATGTTTTGCATATTTATAGACTGTCGCACTGATACCGGAGTTGCTTTTAATCTCATTGTGCCTGCGTATAGTGACGATAAAAGGCATTCTATTCTATTCTAAAGGCGCTGTTCGCGCCGATGGCGGAAGTCTAAATTGGGGAACATTTCGTGTTACCATGGCAACGCCATTCACGGACAAAACCAAAAATGGGCCAATTGACCAGGTACGGCTATTTTAATCATGCTATCATTAGCACACTAGCATTTTTATGTAAACATACTCTTTATTTAGGCTAGCTCTGTGGCCAATTTTTTTCCGTTACACCTAAAACTTCCGGATTCAGACACTCGGCACCATCTAATAAGTACGGCGGCTTCCGGCGACCCCCCGGGCCGGAGGTCCAGGGCACAGATAGCAGGCCCATCAAAATTTTTCGCAGGAATTTTCTAGTTGTAGTCTACTATTTCAATGAGAACATCCACAGACAGCTACAATTTCACTAAATCCCTGCATACGTTTTCCACATTTACACTTTATATATCCACTCTAATTTATAAAAAATATTTTACAGTAAAAAATATTTTTAATTCTTACATTTTGTGTGTGCTTTTTTATTTTTTATTTTTTATTTTTTAGGTCAAATGGGTTATGAGAGTATGTAAAAAAAATAGTGATTAAACTATGAGATTGTACTCAAAAGAGTGACGCCAGGGCTACATTTTTTAAACGTGAAAAATAAAGGTTGACTTAAAAGTAATCAAATAGTTACACTAGAGATAATGGCTTTTTTGCCGATATCTGATATTGTCCAACTCTTAATTACCGATTCCGATATCAACCGATACTGATATATACAGTCGTGGAATTAACACATTATTATGCCTAATTTTGTTATGGAAAAAAATGCCAACATGGCACTGCCATATTTATTATTTAAGTCACAAAGTGCATTATTTTTTTAACATGCCTCAAAACAGCAGCTTGGAATTTGGGACATGCTCTCCCCGAGAGAGCATGAGGAGGTTGAGGTGGGCGGAGTTGGAGCGGGGCAGGGTTGAGGTAGGAGAGGGGTAGAGGGCAGCAGGGGGTGTATATTGTAGCGTCCCGGAAGAGTTAGTGCTGCAAGGGGTTCTGGGTATTTGTTGTGTTGTGTTACGGTGCGGATGTTCTCCCGAAAGGTGTTTGTCATTCTTGTTTGGCGTGGGTTCACAGTGTGGCGCATATTTGTAACAGTGTTAAAGTTGTTTATACGGCCACCCTCAGTGTGACCTGTATGGCTATTGACCAAGTAGGAATTGTGGGGGAGGGGTAGGGGGTAGCAGGGGGTGTATATTGTAGCGTCCCGGAAGAGTTAGTGCTGCAAGGGCTTCTGGGTATTTGTTCTGTTGTGTTTATGTTGTGTTACGGTGCGGATGTTCTCCCGAAATGTGTTTGTCATTCTTGTTTGGTGTGGGTTCACAGTGTGGCGCATATTTGTAACAGTGTTAAAGTTGTTTATACGGCCACCCTCAGTGTGACCTGTATGGCTGCTGACCAAGTAGGAATTGCATTCATTTGTGTGTGTGAAAAGCTGTAGATATTATGTGATTGGGCCGGCACACAAAGGCAGTGCCTTTAAGTTTTATTGGCGCTCTGTGCTTCTCCCTACGTCCGTGTACCACTCCGTACAGTTTAAAAGTTTAAAAAGTCATACATTTTCCTTTTTGATACCAATAATTTCCGATATTACATTTTGAAGCATTTATCTGCCGATAATATCGGACATCTCTAAGTTACACCTATTTTTTTAATCATTTGACCATATTGCAATCATTTGGTGTGCAATATGTATATGTGTGCATAGGTGGCGCTAGTGTTGGTTTTGGTGCATCCAGGCTATTTTGTCTCTTAAAGGGCCGGTGCAGTGTGATCCTTGTGACACAGTTATTACTGTACTCTTTTAAAGTTACCTTCTTAGCCACCGCCTCCTCTTCGGCCCCGTCCCCGACCACCACGTAGACGGCTCTCCTTCCAAACCTCTGCGAGATGCGCTCGAAGCAGCTCTCTTTGCCTGCACAACGTCAACATCCACCATTTTTAACAAACATACTTTTAATAATGGAAGCAACACATTTTGAGTGGCATCTTTTTTTCTTTTTTTTTTCCCCTCCCATGTTTACCGATCTTGGTGGCGCTGTAGATGTTCTCTATGGGGAAGGCTGCTCCCAAACCGTACAGAAGGACTTTAGAGAGGGCGGGGATGAGCTGTGTGGTGGTCACCAACACGTTCACACAGTTAGGCCTGCATGAGACAAGTGTAAAAAAATAACTTATTCTACCTTTGTGAATAGCAGTAAAACAATGACTTATTCTACCTTTACTCATAGCAGTTAAACAATAAAAGCGCCTGTCATCATACCTTTAGTAACAAGCAACGTCTTGACGGTTTAAACCAGGGGTGTCGAACGTAGAAAACTGGTTTCTTCGAGATGAGTTTGCTAAGTATAAAAAAATGAGCTAAAATATTTGAATGAAAGGGCAATTCTAAATGTGTCCACTGGATGTCACTATAGCAATTGTTTGCAGATGTGCCGTGTTAAGATAGGATAGGGGTGTTCAAACTTTTTGACTTGGGGGGCGCATCCTACTATAAGTCGCAGTTTATTTCATAGTTTGGCCGGGGGTGCGACTTATACTCAGGAGCGACTTATGTGTGAAATTATTAACCCATTAGCGTAAAATATCAAATAATATTATTTAGCTCATTCACGTAAGAGACTAGACGTATAAGATTTCATGGGATTTAGCGATTACGAGTGACAGATTGTTTGGTAAACGTATAGCATGTTCTATATGTTATAGTTATTTGAATGACTCTTACCATAATATGTTACGTTAACATACCAGGCACCTTCTCAGTTGGTTATTTATGCCTCATATAACGTACACTTATTCAGCCTGTTGTTCACTATTCTTTATTTATTTTAAATTGCCTTTCAAATGTCTATTCTTGGTGTTGGCTTTTATCAAATAAATTCCCCCAAAAATGCGACTTATATATGTTTTTTTCCTTCTTTATTATGCATTTTCGGCCGGTGCGACTTATACTCCGAAAAATACGGTCGTGTTGTCCCGATACCAATATTTTGGTACCGGTACTAAAATTATTTTGATACTTTTCGGTACTTTTCGATACTTTTCTAAATAAAGGCACCACAAAAAATTGCATTATTGGCTTTATTTTAACAAAATAATCTTAGGGTACATTAAACGTATGTTTCTTATTGCAAGTTTGTATTTAAATAAAATAGTGAACATACAAGACAACTTTTCTTTTAGTAGTAAGTAAACAAACAAAGGCTTCTAATTTAGCTGCTGACATATGCAGTAACATATTGTGTCATTTATCATTCTATTATTTAGTAAAAAAATATTAAGGAAAAGTGGTAGAAAATGAATTATTCATTTAGTTGTTCATTTACTGTTAATATCTGCTTACTTTCTCTTTTAACATGTTCTATCTACACTTCTGTTAAAATGTAATAATCACTTATTCTTCTGTTGTTTGATACTTTGCATTAGTTTTGGATAATACCACACATTTAGGTATCAATCCGATACCAAGTCATTACAGGATCATACATTGGTCATATTCAAAGTCCTCATTTGTTAGGGACATATTTCCTGAGTTTATAATTATAATATAAATAAAAAAAAACCGAAAGAAGATGTTGTGATGCCAAAAAATATCGACGTAAACATAGTAGTATCAACTAGATACGCTCCTGTACTTGGTATTTCCCCCAAAAATGCGACTTATACTCCAGTGCGACTTATATATGTTTTTTTCCTTCTTTATTATGCATTTTCGGCCGGTGCGATTTATACTCCGGAGCGACGTATACTCTGGAGTAGGGCTGCAACTAACAACTAATTTGATAATCGATTAATCTGTCGATTATTATAATCGGATAAAAGAGACAAACTACATTTCTATCCTTTCCAGTATTTTATTGAAAAAAACCCCCAGCATACTGGCACCATACTTATTTGGATTATTGTTTCTCAGCTGTTTGTAAATGTTGCAGTTTATAAAGAAAGGTTTATAAAAAAATAATAAAATAAAATAAAATAAAAAGTAGCCTCTGCGCGCATAGCATAGATCCAATGAATCGATGACTAAATTAATCGCCAACTATTTTTATAATCGATTTTAATCGATTTAATCGATTAGTTGTTGCAGCCCTACTCAGGAGCGATTTATACTCCGAAAAATACGGTATAAGCCAGTAATTTCCAGAAGTTATCTCACCCTGTGAGAAGCCTCCATTTCACTAATGATTTCCAATGTTGCAAAAATGTGTAGAATAAAAATTCAAATGCAACATTTCCGTCAACGAAAATTTGCGTCAGCATTTGATAGTAGGCTAATACAGACATCATGTGTTGCCTTCATTATAACACTTATATAAGGCTTTTTAATTTTTTGCGGCTCCAGACAGATTTTGTTTGTGCTATTTTTGGTCCAATATGGCTCTTTCAACATTTTGGGTTGCCGACCCCTGATTTAAGGCAACCTCCTGACGTAGTTCTATTTAACCCCACAAGATGGCAGTAGAGAATGGCGCTTTATCTGCCTTTGCAAGCGCTTTAAAATGCAGTATTTGCGCCACTCGGCCGTGTTAGACTGTTGTTTAGGCTTACACACAAACATGCATCCAAAAAAATATACGCCACACATACACCCCCACCCCCAGCCAACCCAATGCCCTCGATGCAAATCCCATAGGGGTGATGAAAGGATGGTCAGCGCCTGAGAGCTGCGGCCAACCATCATGACCCCGCACTCCCTCCCCTCTGTTGCGAGATATCTCGAGATGTACGTTGTAATATGTATATGTGCTTTGCTATGGAGGTTTTTTTCCCCCACTCCAGACTGGGCCCCCTTAGGAGCCCAGTCTAGATTGTATTTTTTAACTCACCCTTCCCCAGCGTTTTACCTTTTTCCCATCTTTTACGGGGCGCCTTCCTGGCGACCCATCAGCGTTCCTGTTCTGTAACCCTGTACACTGTTTGTTTGTCTAATCTTGAACGGGTTTGTGCTGAAAACAACGTTTCGTTGTACTTGTGCAATGACAATAATGACCTATCTATCTATCTATCTATCTATCTATCTATCTATCTATCTATCTATCTATCTATCTATCTATCTATCTATCTATCTATCTATCTATCTATCTATCTATCTATCTATCTATCTATCTATCTATCTATCTATCTATCTATCTATCTATCTATCTATCTATCTATCTATCTATCTATCTATCTATCTATCTATCTATCTATCTATCTTTACAAATGAACTCAGCAGTTTGTTCCTCACTGATTTACAACATTGGTTCTGTTGCTGCTGTGTTGTGCAATATACTTGTCAATAAATGACCTTTTAACACTTTCTCATGCTCTCCAAATAATTACTAAAGCTAAGAAATCCGGTGTTCTCATGTCAGATGTAACATTGTCCCTTATTTTGTTAGGTAAATAAACGCCTCGCCTATAATTAGAGCATTTTTACGGGAGATGAGATGATGGACTAACCTGGTGCTAATGAGGGCCAGAGCTTTGAGAGCTTGGGTCAGCCACAGGTCAGTGAGGACCTCCATCTCCCTCCTCAGCTGCAGCCACTCCTCCCGCTTAGGGCTGCCCAGCAGACCTGTCCACCAGGGGGCAGCATTAGCATGGTAATCATCAAATACACCTTTGATGGACTTAAGTCAGGGGTGTCAAACTCATTTTAGCTCAGGGGCCGCAAGGAGGAAAATCTATTCCCACGTGGGCCGGACTGGTAAAATCATTACGTAACAATTTAAAAATAAAAACAACTTCCGATTGTTTTCTTTGTTTTGCTTTGATCAAAAATAGAACAAGCACACTATGAAAATGTACATTTTACAAATAATTCTCTTGGCAAAACACTTCAAGTTAGTTGAAAATACTGAGGAAAAGAATTGCTGCAGTTTAAAAAAACAATCTCAGTGTATTTACAAAGGCATTAAACCTTAAGCACACATTTTTACAATGGAGTTCACGGTGTGCAACTCGCTTTCAGCTAACTACGAAGATGATGGTCATGTTGACTTAACCTCTAAAGGCCTTAGTGGCCACATGTGTGGACAGCACCTTTTACACTGCAAAAAGTCAGTGTTCAATAGCACAAAAAAAAATACAAAAATGAGGGGTATTTTATTTGAACTAAGCAAAATTAACTGCAAATAGAACAAGAACATTTGGCTTGTCAAGACTTTCCAAAACAAGTAAATTTAGCTAACCTCAATGAACCCAAAAATACCTTAAAATAACGAACAACTGTACTACTATATGAGTACGTATTTTCTATTGTTCCATTGAAAATAAAACAGCAAAAGTCCATCTGTTTTAATATGAGACACAATTGTGTCAAAGTCATGATTTTTTTTTTACATGCTTGAAATAAGAAATGATTACTTTAAAAAAGTAGTTTTATACGTGTGAGTGTTGATGACACAGCTTTGCAACAGTTGATATTCTAGTTTCAAGCATGTTTTACTCAATATAGGTCATCAAATCTCAGCAACAAGCTGTAATATCTTACTGAGATCATTTAGGACCAAAACACTTAAAACAAGTAAAACACTCTGCTTAGTGATTATCTTATCAGACAGGAAATAAGCAAATATCACCCTTATTTGAGATATTTAATCTTACTTAGATTGCAGTTTTTCCAAAATTGTGTACACTGCTGAATTGGGGTCTTATGGCCCTTATGTGGACACTTATACTGCCATCTGGTGGTGTCAGAAGAGTATAACATACAATGGAATTTGGAAAAAAAAGTGTAAAAATAAGTCACTGAACATGAAGTACACGTTTGTTACTTATGGACTAAGTACATCATATCAAAAGATGATTCTTAGTTTTTATTCTAATTAGGGTCCAATAAGCCCAAATAACAAAGAGAAATAAAAAAAAAGCATGTAAACAAACAGCTTGGGCCTTAAGAGGTTAAGTCTTTGCACCTTACCCTTTTTTTTTAATTTTACCCTTTGATAGGATAATTCACAAGGAAAGAAGGTATTGTGCATTGATACCGCATCAGTCTGCCGCCATCTGCTGCCAGCCGCAGCTGATTGCTTGCACCTGCGCTGATTGGAGTAGCAGGGTGCTTAAAGTCAGCTGACACTTCATCTTTAAAAAGTGTCATGTGGGTTGCATTCAAATTGCTATTGCAAAAAAATATTAAAAATTGCGATAGGTTGATTGGCAACACTAAAAAAAAAAAGAAATTGGCCCTAGTGTGTGAATGTGAGTGTGAATGTTGTCTGTCTATCTGTGTTGGCCCTGTGATGAGGTGGCGACTTGTCCAGGGTGTACACCGCCTTCCGCCCGAATGCAGCTGAGATAGGCTCCAGCAGCCCCCGCGACCCCAAAAGGGACAAGCGGTAGAAAATGGATGGATGGATGGCTATTGCAACATCCAGTGGACACATTTAGAACTGCAGTTTCTTTCAATAAAACAAATTCCAGCTCATTGCAGGCCTGATATGCATACTTGCCAACCTTGAGACCTCCGATTTCGGGAGGTGGGGGGAGGGGGTGGGCGTGGTCGGGGTGGGACGGGGGCGTGGTTGGGGGCGTGGCTAAAAGGGGAGGAGTATATTTACAGCTAGAATTCACCAAGTCAAGTATTTCATATATATATATATATATATATATATATATATATATATATATATATATATATATAAGAAATACTTGACGTTCAGTGAATTCTAGCTATATATATATATATATATATATATATATATATATATATTTATTTTATTATTTATATATATATATATATATATATATATATATATATATATATATATATATATATGTCTTAATAAGGTTATCCAAAAAATAGTGCTCGATACCGTAGTAGAGCGCAATATATGTATGTGTGGGAAAAAAATCACAAGACTATTTCATCTCTACAGGCCTGTTTCATGAGGGGGGGTACCCTCAATCATCAGGAGATTTTAATGGGAGCATTCACATACCATGGTTTATATAGGGCACAGAGTGGGTGGGTACAGGCTGGCATAGGGGCGTGGTGATTGGCTCATGTGTTACCTAGGAGGTGTTTCCGTCTGTGGCGGCATGCTGTTACAATTTCACTGCGCTTGTTGAGGGGTGACAGGTCTGGACGGTAAATAATAAACCGTTTCTCTTTCAAGCATAGGTTGCATCTTTTATTACCACTATTGTAAGGTGTGCTGGATGCAAGAATTTGCCGTGTTATTGAATATTCAACATTATTGTCTTTGAGGTCCCAAATGTGTTTGCTGAGTTCTGTGGTATTCCGCAGGTTTTGGTTCCTGAAAGAAGCCTTGTGATTGTTCCATCTGGTTTTGAATTCTCCCTCGGTTAATCCTACATATGTGTCGGATGTGTTAATGTCCTTGCGTATTACCTTAGATTGGTAGACAACTGATGTTTGTAAGCACCCCCCGTTGAGAGGGCAATCAGGTTTCTTTCGACAGTTACAGCCTTTGTTGGTTTTGGAGTCGCTCTGTCCGGGGGCCGACGGCTCATTTGCAATTGTTTTGTTGTGGTTTGAGATGATTTGTCGTATATTGTTCATGCAGCTGTAGCTCAATTTAATGTTGTTCTTGTTGAATACTTTTCTTAGGGTGTTGTCTTTGGGAAAGTGTTTGTCGATCAGATTGAGGAATTTGTGTCCAATGTTAGTTGAGACGTAATATACGACAAATCATCTCAAACCACAACAAAACAATTGCAAATGAGCCGTCGGCCCCCGGACAGAGCGACTCCAAAACCAACAAAGGCTGTAACTGTCGAAAGAAACCTGATTGCCCTCTCAACGGGGGGTGCTTACAAACATCAGTTGTCTACCAATCTAAGGTAATACGCAAGGACATTAACACATCCGACACATATGTAGGATTAACCGAGGGAGAATTCAAAACCAGATGGAACAATCACAAGGCTTCTTTCAGGAACAAAAACCTGCGAAATACCACAGAACTCAGCAAACACATTTGGGACCTCAAAGACAATAATGTTGAATATTCAATAACATGGCAAATTCTTGCATCCAGCACACCTTACAATAGTGGTAATAAAAGATGCAACCTATGCTTGAAAGAGAAACTGTTTATTATTTACCGTCCAGACCTGTCATCCCTCAACAAGCGCAGCGAAATTGTAACAGCATGCCGCCACAGACGGAAACACCTCCTAGGTAACACATGAGCCAATCACCACGCCCCTACGCCAGCCTGTACCCACCCACTCTGTGCCCTATATAAACCATGGTATGTGAATGCTCCCATTAAAATCTCCTGATGATTGAGGGTACCCCCCCTCATGAAACAGGCCTGTAGAGATGAAATAGTCTTGTGATTTTTTCCCCACACATACATATATATATATATATATATATATATATATATATATATATATATATATATATATATATTTTGTTATATATATATATATATATATATATATATATATATATATATATATATATATATATATAAAATAAATACTTGAATTTCAGTGTTCATTTATTTACACATATACACACACACATAACACTCATCTACGCTTTTTTATATTGTGGAGGACCTGAGTCCGCCTGAATTTCGGGAGATTTTCGGGAGAAAATTTGTCCCGGGAGGTTTTCGGGAGAGGCGCTGAATTTCGGGAGTCTCCCGGAAAATCCGGGAGGGTTGGCAAGTATGCTGATATGGCCCACTGGCCGTAAGTTTGACACCCCAGACTTAAGTCTACGTGCATTAGCATGATACTTTTTTTCCCCGGCCAATAAAGAATTTACTCCAATATACCCACACTTTCACACAGTACACACACTTACCCCCGACATTATTCTTGTAAGTGTTGTAAATCTCCTTGACCCTCCGGTATCGGAAAGCCAGCTTCCTCATCCAGTCCACCCCGCCATGGACCCCCGAGCCTAGACACAATGAGCCGGCCCCCGCTGGGCTCTGGAAGCCGTCGGTCAGGAAATTGTACGTGCTGCAGGAATCACAATCACAAGTTATATCAGTGTTTGTCAACCTTTTTTGAGCCAAGGGAAATATTTCGCGTTGAAAGAATCCGGAGGCACACCACCAGCAGAAATCATTAAAAAACGAAACTCAGTTGACAGTAAAAAGTCGCAATTGTTGGATATGACTTTAAAGCATAACCAAGCATGCATCAATATAGCTCTTGTCTCAAAGTAGGTGTACTGTCACCACCTGTCACATCACACATTGACTTATTTTTGCTGTTTTCCTGTGTGTAGTGTTTTAGTTCTTGTCTTGCGCTCATTTTGGTGGCTTTTTCTCTTTTTTTGGTATTTTCCTGTAGCAGTTTCATGTCTTCCTATGAGCGATATTCCCCGCATCTACTTTGTTTTAGCAATCAAGAATATTTCGGTTGTTTTTATCCTTCTTTGTGGGGGACATTGTTGATTGTCATGTCATGTTCGGATGTACATTGTGGACGCCGTCTTTGCTCTGCAGTAAGTCTTTGCTGTCGTCCAGCATTCTGTTTTTGTTTACTTTGTAGCCAGTTCAGTTTTAGTTTTGTTCTGCATAGCCATTCCTAAGCTTCAATGCCTTTTCTTCGGGGCACTCATCTTTTCTCACTCATCTCAAAAATAACAAAAAGACATCATACATGACCAACACATTTACAGGCTTGTCAGACAGGTTATTTTTGGTTTAAGCATTAGACACCTTTTTACCTGCACACTGCCTCCCGCTGTTTACGACATCTACAAAGCAATTAGCTACTTGCTGCCACCTACTGATATGAAAGAGTATTACACGGTTACTCTGCCGAGCTCCAGACAGCACCGACACTCAACAACAAGACATCATTTGCAGACTATAATTACTGGTTTGCAAAAAATATTTTAAACCCAAATTAGATCATCTCCCTTGGCACACCAGACTGTATCTCACGACACTAGTGTCGCGGCACAGTGGTTGAAAAACACTGAGTTATAGAACAGGGGCGTCCACCAGGGGCGTCACTAGCTTTTAATTATTTTTGCCCCCAGGAGATGCACAGCATGCGAGCGAATGTTACGCACGAGCACAAAACTTCACAAATGGCTAACAAAGACTTAGAAATTATTCATTGTTATTATCATTTTTTTTTTTAAATGCACGGGACGAAATGAAATGCTCCCCGGGACGATGGCTTTTAACCATATATTTTCTTTTTCTTTTTATGTATTTATTCATTTTACATTTTATATTAAATGTCTTGGTTTTTCCTCCCTCTGAAAATCCTATTAAATGTTTAACAAGCCATTCTATAATAATAAAACAGCTATTAATGTAACAATACAATAAAGCAAATATATTTAATGATGTTTTTTTTCATTATTTTAACAATAGGCTTATATATATTACTTTATTTAGATTCTACAAGAAACACCAAACTTAAAAAATAAATGATTTACAATTGCACACACAAGGTTTTGTGCAGCTTCACTCATTGTAAAGGAAGATAATGTGCTTTGTACACCTGCAGGACCGCAAGCAAGGTCGCAGAGAAAATGCGGGCTGGAATTCGAGTGATGTGGGCATTTTCTATATGAACAAGTGGAATGGATTGGATACCGACGCACGAAAGGGGCTCTCTACCTTACGCTACGAAGTGAGGGGAAACTGAGTGAATAATAACAGGTTATATGATTATTTATTTAAACTCATATTTGGGCCACTTTATAATGAATATGTCGGCATTTATTTGTAAAAAAAAACAAAAAAACACCAAATTATTTAGGGGGGGCTTAAGAATATTTTAGGGGGGCTCGAGCCCCCCTAAAATAGGCCTAACAACGCCAGTGGCGTCCACACTTTTTCTAACTTTTTTCCATACAATCCTGCATGCTGAAAAATCTAAGAATATGGGGGCTACTCCAATTTTTTGTTATGAATGCTAAAAAAAAGCTGTATTTTTTATTTTTTATTTAATTTGTTTGTGTAATTTAATTTTTAACTACAGAAAAAAACATGCGGTGGGCCACAAATTTCCCCCAGGCTGTTGGAGCAGATTTAAAAAAAAGTTCATATGTAATTTCCTCAGTTGTCCACACGGGGGCACTCTAAGCTTTACATTGTCTTGCTGCAGAGCTTGGTCGTAGGCTATGGAGGAGGTCAAGTGTGTACAAATAAAGCTCTGTCAGCATAAAATCATTCAAATAAACTGAAAATGTCCAAAAAAATCCACATTTTTACCTCAAGTCCTGTCCATTATCGTCTGACGCCACGTCGTCGATATGAACCTGGTCACATTCCTGCCACACAAAGTAGGAAAGTCACATTTGAGATTTAGGAGAAAAATGTATAAAATCACCTTTTTTATTACGGTGAAAAATGGGTACTAATTTGCAAGACAAAAAAATACTTTTTTAATATTGGTTCAGTATTTTTAACGAAATCTAAAATGAACTGAAAACACATAAAACCACAAAGAACCTATAGTGAGATTGTGCAGGAGTACCTAATAAAATGGCCCGTGAGTGTACATGGCAAAAGATTCCCAGCTGTAATAATAAAAATATGGAATAAAAGAAAAAAAAAATAGGATGCTTATGATCACTGCTTATCATAGATGAAAAACAAGGCCTCCTTGTGTTTGATTTTAAAATGATCTGATTAGTTAGAGACTGAGTATGTTGGGACTTAACAATTTAGGAATGATAAAGGTGGCAATCTTGTATCTTTGGTTCCATTTAACAACATGTATAAACATGTAAAACAAAGACATAGAAAATGAAAAAGAAAAAAAAAACTCAATTAGCAACATTTAATGGATTTTTTTCATACTTTTATAGCATTGGTTCAGTACTTTTTTTACGAAATTTAAAAAGAACAAATGTACACCTCCCTGACGGTGTCAATAAAAACACATAAAACACAAAGAATCTAGTTAGAGTGTGCAGGAGTAATAAAATGGCCTGTGAGTGTACATGGCAAAAGCTGTAATAATAAAAATATGGAATAAAAGAAAAAAAAAAAAAGGATATATATGCACAGATTGGTAGGTTGTGAGTTCAAACCCCGGCCGAGTCATACCAAATACTATAAAAATGGGACCTGCTTGGCACTCAGCATCAAGGGTTGGAATTGGGGGTTAAATCACCAAAAATGATTCCCGGGCGTGGCCACCGCTGCTGCCCACTGCTCCCCTCACCTCCCAGGGGGTGATAAAGGGTGATGGGTCAAATGCAGAGAATAATTTCGCCACACCTAGTGTGTGTGTGAGACAATCATTGGTACTTTAATTTTAACTTTAATCACTGCTTATCATAGCAGTCACTACTGTATTTTTTGGAGTATAAGTCGCTCCGGAGTATAAGTCGCACCGGCCGAAAATGCATAATAAAGAAGGAAAAAAACATATATAAGTCGCATTTTTGGGGGAATTTATTTGATAAAACCCAAAACCAAGAATAGACATTTGAAAGGCAATTTAAAATAGATAAAGAATAGTGAACAACAGGCTGAATAAGTGTACGTTATATGAGGCATAAATAACCAACTGGTATGTTAACGTAACATATTATGGTAAGAGTCATTCAAATAACTATAACATATAGAACATGCTATACGTTTACCAAACAATCTGTCACTCCTAATCGCTAAATCCCATGAAATCTTATACGTCTAGTCTCTTACGTGAATGAGCTAAATAATATTATTTGATATTTTACGCTAATGTGTTAATAATTTCACACATAAGTCGCTCCTGAGTATAAGTCGCACCCCCGGCCAAACTATGAAAAAAAAATATGGTATACGGAAAAAAAGGCCTCCTTGTGTTTGATTTTAAAATGATCTGATTAATTAGTGACGGAGTATATGTTGCGACTGAGTGTATTTAATAATATAGGAGTTATATAAGGTGGTAATCTTGCAGTTTTGGTTCTATTTAAGAACATTTATATACATGTAAAACAGGGGTGTCAAACTCGTTTTCATTGAGGGCCACACCGCAGTAAGAGGGCGCCTTGAACAGTAAATAATATATGACTATAAAGGATTGATCATGCAGTATACATTTGATGATTATATATTATTTTCACATACACCATAAAAAAATGTGTAGATTTTACGGTTAAAAAAACTGGCAGCTTAGAATTTTACAGCAAAGTATACAGTGTTTTTTTTTTTGTGTTTTTTTTACAGCATTTTACTATTAATGGAAAAACAACACCATTGTTTTTTGTTTTTTTTTTACAATAAAATCCTGGCGACTTTCAATTCAAATTTTTCCAGTGTACAATTTTATAAATACCGTATTTTTCGGACTATAAGTCGCAGTTTTTTTTCATAGTTTCCCCAGTGCGACTTATATATGTTTTTTTCCTTCTTTATTATGCATTTTCGGCCGGTGCGGCTTATACTCCGGAGCGACTTATACTCCGGAGCGACTTATACTCCGGAGTAGGGATTGCAACTAACAACTAATTTGATAATCGATTAATCTGTCGATTATTATAATCGGATAAAAGAGACA
>NC_084550.2:57155000-57160000 GCF_033978685.3 Nerophis lumbriciformis | reverse complement strand
TTCAGATTGTTTTCTTTGTCTTACTTTGGCCCAAAATAGAGCAAGCACATTCTGAAAATGTACAGTCGTGGTCAAAAGTTTACATTCACTTGTAAAGAACATAATGTCATGGCTGTCTTGAGTTTCCAATCATTTCTACAACTCTTATTTTGTTGTGATAGAGTGATTGGAGCACATACTTGTTGGTCACAAAAAAAGTTTGGTTCTTTTATGAATTTATTATGGGTCTACTGAAAATGTGAGCAAATCTGCTGGGTCAAAAGTATACATACAGCAATGTTAATATTTGCTTACATGTCCCTTGGCAAGTTTCACTGCAATAAGGCACTTTTGGTAGCCATCCACAAGCTTCTGCTTGAATTTTTGACCACTCCTCTTGACAAAATTGGTGCAGTTCAGCTAAATGTGTTGGTTTTCTGACATGGACTTGTTTCCTCAGCATTGTCCACGCGTTTAAGTAAGGACTTTGGGAAAGCCATTCTAAAACCTTAATTCTAGCCTGATTTAGCCATTCCTTTACCACTTTTGACTTGTGTTTGGGGGTCATTGTCCTGTTGGAACACCCAACTGCACCCAAGACCCAACCCCCGGGCTGATGGTTTTAGGTTGTCCTGAAGAATTTGGAGGTAATCCTCCTTTTTCATTGTCCCATTTACTCTTTGTAAAGCACCAGTTCCATTGGCAGCAAAACA
The DNA here is from genome assembly GCF_033978685.3 of Nerophis lumbriciformis. Taxonomy (NCBI): domain Eukaryota; kingdom Metazoa; phylum Chordata; class Actinopteri; order Syngnathiformes; family Syngnathidae; genus Nerophis; species Nerophis lumbriciformis. The sequence continues at coordinate 57,159,308 of NC_084550.2, read as the reverse complement.
GGCCCAGAGCGTAATACTACCACCACCATGTTTGACGGTAGGAATGGTGTCTCTGGGATTTAAGGCCAAACCTATTCTCCTCCAAACATATTGCTGGGTATTGTGGCCAAACAGCTCAATTTTTGTTTCATCTGACACCACATAGACAAAGATAAGACCTTCTGGAGGAAAGTTCTGTATATGTAATATGTAATATGTAAATATTACATATATGTTATATTTTATATTGCTACTATGGTACATTATCCTCTCCATCCTTACCCTTTCCATTCTTTGAAACTGAGCTACCGTGTGGAACAATTTCCCTTGTGGATCAATAAAGTTTGTCTACGTCTAAGTCTAAGTCTCGACCAGGGGTCGGCAACCCAAAATGTTGAAAGAGCCATATTGGACCAAAAATCCCCAAAAAAATCTGTCTGGAGCTGCAAAAAAATTAAAAGCCATATTACATACAGATAGTGTGTCATGAGATATAAATTGAATTAAGAGGACTTAAAGGAAACTAAATGAGCTCAAATATAGCTACAAATGAGGCATAATGATGCAATATGTACATATAGCTAGCCTAAATAGCATGTTAGCATCGATTAGCTTGCAGTCATGCAGTGACCAAATATGTCTGATTAACACTCCACACAAGTCAATAACGTCAACAAAACTCACCTTTCATGCACAACGTTAAAAGTTTGGTGGACAAAATGAGACAGAAAAAGAAGTGGCATAAAACACGTCCTAGAAAGTCGTAGAAAGTTATACATGTAAACTAACTACGGTGAGTTCAAGGACCGCCAAAATTAGTAGGACAAAACGGCGCTCGCCAAATACTCGAATCAGTGAAGCATGTTTAATATAAACAGTGTGCTTTATAACAATTAGGGAGGCTTGTGTCATGTTTGTCCTCCTACATAAACCACATTAAAACAAACAAAAAAAAATGTTCCCCTCATCTTTTTCCATTTTTCATACATTTTTTAAAAAGCTCCAGAGAGCCACTAGGGCGGCGCTAAAGAGCCGCATGCGGCTCTAGGGCCGCGGGTTGCCGACCCCTGGTCTAGAAGATTAATCAGCACTAAAAAAAAGTGCATGCAGAGGAGTCGTTAATCAGTATCAGCCAATATCCATGAATCTGCCAATGGCGATTAATATCTTTCAGTGCCGATTACACCCGATTCTGTCAAGGATCGTGCGGTGACTGTCTGTGCACCAGTCTCCCCACGTAAAACAAAATCACGAACAGGCATCCTCCATAAAGGGATACACCCCTACCAGGAGGATCGTCATACTCGTTCGAGTGACCGCCGATTAGAAAAACTGATCTTCTCTGGCTGATACTTAATTTTTTGGTTTGACAGAGTGCATGTCCGTACTTCCCTAAGTTTTTAATCATCACCGCCATTGCCTAAAACAGGGGTCGGCAACCTTTACCAGTCAAAGAGCCATTTTGACCAGTTCCACAAATTATAGAAAACAATGGGAGCCGCAAAAATTTTTGAAATTTTAAATGAAATAACACTGTATATAAAATTTTTTTTTTGCTTTGCGCTATGTATAAACCTGGGGTCTCAGACACGCTGCCCACACCTTTATATGGAATTTTTAAGCTGGTGCGGCTTATATATATAAGCATATAGCATATAGCATATAGCGCCCACTACAACCAGCGTGCCTGATCATCCACATGTTGTATGGGGCTTCCGCTTGCTCACGTAGGTGACAGCAAGGCATACTAGGTCAGCAACCACACAGGTTACACTGACGGTGGCGGTATAAAAAAAACTTTAACACTCTTACTAATAATGCGCCACACTGTGAACCCACACCAAACAAGAATGACAAACACATTTCGGGAGAACATCTGCACCGTAACACAACATAAACACAACAGGACAAATACCCAGAATCCCATGCAGCCCTAACTCTTCCGGGATACATTATACCCCCCCCCCCCCCCCCCCCCCCCCCCCCCCCCCCCGCTACCAAACCCCGCCCACCTCAACCGACGCACAGGGGTGGGGGCGGAGTTTGGTGGTAGCAGGGGTGTATAATGTATCCCGAAAGAGTTAGGGCTGCATGGGATTCTGGGTGTTTGTTCTGTTGTGTTTATGTCGTGTTAAGGTGCGGATGTTCTCCCGAAATGTGTTTGTCATTCTTGTTTGGTTTTAGTTCAAAGTGTGGCCCATTACTAGTAAGAGTGTTAAAGTTGTTTTATATGATCACCGTCAGTGTAACCTGTGTGGCTGTTGACCAAGTATGCGTTGCTGTCAAGTACGTGTGCAAGGAAAAGAAGATGTATATTGTATAACAAGTGTTGAGCTGGCACGCTGTCAATACAAACTGTAGTAGGCGCCAAATGTTGTACCATCACGGCCAACCTTAATATAGCTTTAATGGTGAAAATCGGTGAATATTAATCCCGGGAGTTTTCTGCGAGAGGCACTGAAATCCGGAAGTCTCACGGGACAATTGGGGGGTTCAGCAAGTAAGCTGCTGAGCCGCATCAGAGTGATCAAAGAGCCGCATGCGGCTCCGGAGCCGCGGGTTGCCGACCCCTGGCCTAAAACAACCTACATGAGTTGCAGGTATTATTATCACTGGAGGACGATGCTAAACATGTGACACACCGAGTAAGGAGCAGACAGGAAGGCATGCTAAGCACTTAAAAAGCCCCTGAAACAACGCAAGAAGTAAGTGCTTGCAGCAACACATGTATTAGTTCTAATATCGTGACGGACGTGAGCTTCACTCGCCTCTAAGTCGTTGAAGAAGAGTCGCGAGTCGGCCAGGTTGAAGATCATCTCCTCCATCCACAAACCCAGGGACACTGCTTTAGACGAGTCCTGCGCACACAAACACACAATTTCAAGTCCTTTACCAGACAATAAAGGAATGTGAGGTTAATAAGGAGGCGTCAGAACAATCCCTTCTCTTGCTTAATTACTCAATGACGGCTTTTGACAGGTGGCTGATATCCCCAACACGTTTCCTTCGGATGCAATTTAGGAACAACATCATTCATCTCGACTAATTTCCCAGGCCTTGTCAGTGCAGCTGCAGGAATCCTCTCGCTTCCGCCGCAAAACTGGAAGAACGTGAAAAATCCACGGAAAGGCAAGTGTGAATCTGCTTCTCGAGTCTTATCTTTATTATCACTCAAACAGGGACACTGTATTAGGTACGCCTATTCCTGCTCCAACAATGATGATTTATTTCGCAATATTTGTATGTTTGTAGTTTTTAGGGTCTTTATTATATTATTACTGTTCAATTTGGCTGCCGGAGGTCACAAAATAATAATAATAATAAATAAATATAAAGGTAACTAAATGTTGTACACAAGCTAGGCATTATTTCTTTTGTAAAAACATGTTTTTTTCATTATCATGCATGAGCATTATTATCTTTTTAAAAACATCGATATTTCTTTGTTTGTTAGGCTTGGTGAAAATGAAATACTGTATAAAAATATTTAAAAATAATATTTAAAAATGACAGCTGTCAAATTTAATGCATTAACTCATGCGGTTGTGCACAAAAAAAGTATTACAGTAATTATGTATACCCGCAGATTAATCACAGGATTTGTTTTGACTGTGCATGTTTTTGTACCATAACCATGGATGGACACCCGAGAGGCGGTATGCACGTACCAAGTGCATATTTGCGCTTGGTAGGTGCATACCAAGTGCAAAGATGAGTGAGGAGACTCCGACTGGTTAGCTCAGTGGTACATTTCACGTTGAGATCTAACTGTTAGCAGGTTTTGAGCAAATAAATGTATTGCATCCACATAACACATTTAAAAAAAAAGTTGACTATGACGTGACATTCCGACAATAAAATTGCATTTGAGTCAAAATAGTAATAGTTTTTTTTTTTAGGTTAATTGGAATATTGTAAGCAAGTCATTTACTGTGATTAATCCAAATTTAAAAGTGTGATTAATCTGAATATTATCAATTACATCATTATTCATTTAAATTTTTTTATATTCTTCCTTAAAAAAAATAATTAAACATAACAATTATTGTTTTAATTTTAATTAATTAATATTAATTAATAATCATATCAATTAATATATAATATTAATTATTTTATTTATATTAAAACATTATTTTCATCATAGAGGCATATTTTAGGAAAAGGCATACTTTAATCGAGAAGTATAGATATTGTTGGCAGTTACAACCATTTTTATATTTTTAAAGGCAACATTTTTTTGTTGATACTTGTTAGGTGTGAGCATTACTATTTTTTACAAAGGCATATTTTTTTCTTAATTGAACATGAATATTATTATGTTTTTAAAGG
>NC_084550.2:57145000-57147500 GCF_033978685.3 Nerophis lumbriciformis | reverse complement strand
TATTATTCACTCAGTTTCCCCTCACTTCGTAGCGTAAGGTAGAGCCCCTTTAGTGCGTCGGTATCCAATCCATTCCACTTGTTCATATAGAAAATGTCCACATCACTCAAATTCCAGTCCGCATTTTCTCTGCGACCTTTCTTGCGGTCCTGCAGGTGTACGAAGCACATTATCTTCCTTTACAATGAGTGAATCTGCACAAAACCTTGTGTGTGCGCAATTGTAAATAATTTATTTTTTAAGTTTTGTGTTTCTTGTAGAATCTATATAAAGTAATATACATTAGCCTATTGTTAAAATAATGAAAAAAACATCATTAAATATATTTGTTTTATTGTATTGTTACATTAATATTATTATAGGATGGCTTGTTAAACATTTCATAGGATTTTCAGAGGGAGGAAAAACCAAGACATTTAATATATAATGTAAAATGAATAAATACATAAAAAGAAAAAGAAAAAAATGGTTAAAAGCCATCGTCCCGGGGAGCATTTCATTTCGTCCCGTGCATTTAAAAAAATAAAAAATAATAACAATGAATAATTTCTAAGTCTTTGTTAGCCGTTTGTGAAGTTTTGTGCTCGTGCGTAACGTTCGCTCGCATCCTGTGCATCTCCTGGGGGCTAAGCCCCCCCTGTCCTTAAAAGCTAGTGACGCCCCTGCTGAGATCATTTAGGACCAAAACCCTTAAAACAAGTAAAACACTCTAACATAAAATCTGCTTAGTGAGAAGAATTATCTTATCAGACAGAAAATAAGCAAATATCACCCTTATTTGAAATATTTAATCTTACTTCGATTTCAGTTTTTGCAGTGTACCTGTGCTACACATCACTGTCAGTGCAACAAAAAAAAGGGGGGGGGGCAGGCGGGGGGTCAGGTCACGTACCTTTCCAAATCTTGAAGAGAACGTTCCCGTGAGGAGTGAGTGGAAAATGATGATGGTCTCATCCAAGTCCCAGATAAACACGCGCTGCAGTCAAATAACAGACACGGGTAACGTTAACCTCGTAAGAAAGCATGTCGATTATTCTGATAGGAAAATAAAACAAAACAAAAACAAGGTCATTTGAAAATATTTCCTCAAAATCAAATTTCCTCATTATGAATAACTAAAACTGGACCACATATACATATATATATATAAGTTGACATACACTTGTAAAGAACATTATGTCATGGCTGTCTTGAGTTTCCAATCATTTCTACAACTCTTATTTTTTTGTGATAGAGTGATTGGAGCAAAGCGCTGACAAGCATCAATAAACTGTCACGTTTAAGAAGAACTGCATGGCCTCGTTATGTTCCAAAATAAATATTAAATGATGTTATATTCATTGTTTTGGACGAAGAAGCTGGGGAGAGGGAAGTCTGGGCTTCTCTGCTTAGGTTGCTGCCCCCGCAACCTGACCTCGGATAAGCGAAAGAGAATGGAAGATACATTGTTTTGCTAAAATCAATAATAATTATAATAATAATAATAATACATTTTATTTAGTATAGCGCTTTTCAGAGTACTCAGACGCTTTACAGGATAAAAAAATAAATAAATAAAATAATAATATATAAAACACTTCAAAGTAATAATATAAAATACAGGAAATATAAAAGCAGTACATAATAATACAGGACAATTCAAAAATCAAGAAAGTGTTTACCTCAATGTCTGCATCTAGAGGCGGCGCTGGGTCGCTGACCCTTTTCCTTCCCCTCAGCTTCCCGTCAGACCCCCTTCGTGTTGAGACTCCGCCCCTTTCTGCCTCTTCTTTACCTGGCGTGGGGGGGCTGGGCGGCGTGTGGTACTCTCCTAAAAATGCCCCATATACAGTCAGTCTCATTCTACGCCAGGGGTGTCAAACTCATTTTAGATGGGTGGCCACATGGAGAAAAATCTACTCCCAGGTGGGCCGGACTGGTAAAATCACGGCACGATAACTTAATAATAAAGACAACTTCAGATTGTTTTCTTTGTTTAAAAATAGAACAAGCACATTGTGAAATTGTACAAATCGTAATGTTGTTGGGTTACATGTTGCGGTTAATAGTATTCTATCTCTATTTCTGAATAAATGATGTGATAATGTTCTTAAGTCAACTCATTGGTGTTAATTTTTAATCTATCAAGATAAAAAAAATAATATAAAAATCTAATTACAGGATGTTATTTATGTAGTTTGATCATTTTCCTCGACTGGTGCACTAACGTCATGTTTTGTTTTACATATGTAGCATCATCTACAAAGATACAAATAATTGTTATTGTGACATCTAGTGGACACATTTAGAACAGCAGTTTCTTTCATTCAAAAATTTCGGCTCATTTTTATCAGAGATGTCCGATAATGGCTTTTTTGCCGATATTCCAATATTGTCCAACTCATAATTACCGATTCCGATATCAACCGATACCAATACATACAGTCGTGGAATTAACACATTATTATGCCTAATTTTGTTGTGATGCCCGGCTGGATGCATTAAACAATGTAACAAGGTT
>NC_084550.2:57090000-57140000 GCF_033978685.3 Nerophis lumbriciformis | reverse complement strand
ACGGTATCGAGCACTATTTTTTGGATAACCTTATTAAGACATATATATATATATATATATATATATATATATATATATATATATATATATATATACATATATATATATATACTTGTTCACGAGTGAAGGAAGAGTGGATCCTGAGATCGGTCTGCATTACAGCAGATGCTGTATCGGTCTGTTGTGGTGAAGAAGGAGCTAAGCCGGAAGGCAAAGCTCTAAATTTACCGGTTGATCTAAGTTCCCATCCTCACCTATAGCATTGAGCTTTGGGTTATGACCGAAAGGACAAGATCACGGGTACAAGCGGCCAAAATGAGTTTCCTTCGTCGGGTGGCGGGGCTCTCCCTTAGAGATAGGGTGAGAAGTTCTGTCATTTGGGAGGAGTTCCGAGTAAATCCGCTGCTCCTCCACATTGAAAGCCAGATAAGGTGGTTCGGGCATCTGGTCAGGATTCCCCCTGAACGCCTCCCTGGGGAGGTTTAGGGCACTTCCGACTGGTAGGAGACCACGGGGAAGACCCAGGACACGGTGGAGAGACTATGTCTCTCAGCTGGCTTGGGAACGCCTCGGGATCCCACGGAAAGGGCTGGATGAAGTAGCTGGGGAGAGGAAGTCTGGACTTCTCTGTTTAGGCTGCTGCCCCCGCGACCCGACTTTGGATAAGGGGAAAAAGATGGATGAATGGATGATATCGATCAATATAAAAAACGTATATCGTGATAGTTTTCCAGCCCTAATATAATTAGATGTCTTTACACATCATCACTCCCTAAATCTACCATTCTTCACCGGGTCACTTCTGTTCGGTTTCATGACAACCATGAGAGAAAAATGAGTCATTGGAAGCTCCCTGGCAACCCGACAATCTTCAAAAATAACTACGAAAATAAACAAAATAAAAACAAAAAAATTCCATCGTCTCCGTTTGGTTTTTACTGCAAAAGCACAACAAAGGGGAAAACAACATCCTGCAAACATTTGGATCTTTTGTGGCAGTTTGTGACCATGTGAAGTCAACTCTGCTAATTTATGCGTAAGAACACTTTTCAAACACGTCCGTTTTGTTTGAGAACGCCGTCTCTCTTTGGAAGGCAACGCGGCCACTTTGTGTGTTTACAAGAATATTTACATTCCTGCATAATGTCTGACATCTGTATTTTCTTGACAAGAAAGAAGAACGTTCGGGGAAAGAGTAAGATGTAGGAAAGATGAAGACTTGGGGAGCATCGTTTTATGTGACTCGGTGAAAACGAGATGTTGTCTCTTTTATCAGAACTGAGCAACATAACTGGCACTCGGTATTCTTCTCCTTGTTGATCTGATTGGTCCCCGATGGAGTCATTTTTAACTGGCGTCCAATCAACTTCCAAGTTTTACTTGAAAGCTTATTTTTTCAACATCTTCTGTCAGAACTCTCCCTTATGAAAGGGTAATACCAACTTTTTCCAGCAAATGTCGCATACTAAATAATGGAAGGTTGCTTGTTGGCCATTTTGATACATGTTGTGCAATAAATGTGCTAAAACCAAATGCAATGTAGGTCAATATATGTTATGCTATAGCAGGGGTCGGCAACCCAAAATGTTGCCATATTGGACCAAAAATATTTTTTTTAAATCTGTCTGGAGCCGCAAAAAATTAAAAGCCTTATATAAGTGTTATAATGAAGGCAACACATGATGTCTATATTAGCTATATTAGCCTACTATCAAAGGCTGACGCAAATCTTCATTGACAGAAATGGTGTATTTCAATTTGTATTCTACACATTTTTGCAACATTGGAAATTATCAGTAAAACGGAGGCTTCTCACTGTCATGTCTGTGTAATCATGTTTTGTTTTGTTTAGTTATTGGACTCTTTAGTTTCTGGCTTTTCACTCCCTTGTCTTGTTTCCATGGTTACCCATTAGTTTCACCTGTTCCACGTTTGGACTCATTATGCACTCATGTTTGTCACCATAGCAACCCATTAGTTTTCACCTGCCCTCACGACTCACGCACCTGTCTTTAATCATGTCACTATTATTTAAACCCATTGTTGCCAGGAAGTCTCCCTGGCGACATCATACCCCTGACTCTCTGCTTCACACTTTGTTTACCTCTGCGCACTTCATACCATGTCCAAGTAAGTTGTTTCTATTCATGCCACAGTTAGTGACTTTTGTTCATGTCCTTCGTTTTACCTCCGCTGTGAGTGCCTTTTGTTTATACCTTTTTGTATTTTTTTGAGTTAGAATTAAAATGTATTCACCTTCACGCCATGTCTGGTCCAAATCATTTGCACCACGGGAGAACAAACCTAGCCATAGTCCAAGTCCTGACACTCACAGGATGAGATAACTTCTGGAAATTACTGGCTCAGAATGGCCAAAGGTATAGATGTGTGTGTCCAAGTTAAAGAAAACGGCAGGCTGTCTTCTTCTAATGGATTTATTTCAATCTTTGCAAGCTGGGTAACGTTTGCTGTGGTCTGGAACAACATGGCACACAAACAACTATCAGAAATGCAGCCAATATTACGTACAGATAATATGTCATGAGACATGCAAATATAAATTAAATACGCAGAGGACATAAGTAAAATCAATTAAATGAGCTCAAATATACCTATAAACGAGGCATAATGATGCAATATGTACATACAGCTAACTTAAATAGCATGTTAGCATCGATTAGCTTACAGTCATGGATTGACCAAATATGCCTAAAAAGCACTCCAGCAAACCAATAAAATCAACAAAGCTCATCTTTGTTGCATTGACACACAGTATAAAACGTTTGGTGGACAAAATGAGACAAAGGGGTGGCATAAAACACGTCTTTCTGTGGCAGCATCAGAGAAAGTTGTGCATGTAAACAAACTACGACGAGTTCAAGGATCGCTGAAGTTAGTAGGACAAAACAGTGCTTGCCAAATACTCTCATCGGTGAAGCATGTATAACATAAACAGTGGGATTTCTAACAATTAGGAAGGTTTGTGTCATGTTTGTTCTCCTACAGAAAATATATTAAAACAAAAAAATGTTTTTTCTTTATCTTTTTCTATTTTCACACATCTCTGAAAGAGAGCCACTAGGGCGGCGCTAAAGAGCCGCGGGTTGCTGACCCCTGAGCTATAGGAACAAAACATCTTACCCTTGTGTTATGACATGGAAAATTCACAAAATATATACATTAAATTAAAAATACATTAATGTAATTTTCAGAATTTGTCAAGGGCCAATAAAAGACAGCTCCCGACCTTATGGATTCGTATGCTAAACCTAAATATCGTGTATGTGTGTGTGTGTGTGTGTGTGTGTGTGTGTTGTAATATTACGAGAATAAAGTTGCTGTTTTTCAAATGTAATTTTTGAGAAAGTGGAATTTTGTGATAACAAATACGTACTTTTTAAAGAACAATCTTTCAAGAAAAAAGTTGTATTTATTAAGAAAATACATAACATATTTTACAAAGTAAATCTGTTTATAGTTTTCCTTTTTCTTTTTTTTTTTTTTTTTTTAGCAAAAACTATTTAAAATGGAATCGTAGTTCTTTGAGAATAAAGTTGTATTTATTTTAAGGAAAAAAGTAGGAATTTTTAAAAATAAAAAAATTGTATCTTTCAATTCATTTTTTTTCTTAAAATAATTACAACATTATTACTAAAATATCCATCGATCCCATCCATTTTCTAACGCTTGTCCCTTTTGGGGTCGCGGAGGCGGGGGTGGGGGTGTTGGAGCCTATCTCAGCTGCATTCGGGCGGAAGGCGGGGTACACCCTGGACAAGTCGCCACCCCATCGCAGGGCCAACACTGAAATATATTTTTAAAATAAACTTTAAAGTAATAAATTGTTTTTTAAGAAAAAAGTACGAAACTTCCCTAATAATGGGTATTTTGGGGTACTTTTTAAGTTTACAACGTAACCGTTAGATGTCTCAAGAACGTTTAAATAGCACTTTTACATATTCAGCAGACCATATGAATAGTAATTGTCTAAACACAACCTAAAACACAATATTCTTTAAATTAAATTATAAAACATTGACATATTTTTTGTGTTCCCTACGATGTCTAGAACATGCATGTACTGTATTAAATTAGAGTTTTGTGTTATGTGCTTGTTGTGGTTTTACATGATTTATTTATTAACGGTTGCACTTCTCAGATGTCCAAATATGAAAAAAACCTTATTACCAATAGAAATATAATGTATTTGAATATTTGTCCTCTTCAGACCAGATTAGTACTTTTTGGACGAATAAATTATTATTACTTGTTATTATATCAGCTTTTTTTAGGAGCAGTATCAAAAGGGTGGCTGTTTTATCAGTATCTTCATTGTTTGTTTGCACAAATGTCTAAAGTCATACACTGATTGTGCATGTACAGTAGGGGGATTTTTGGATGGTTGCAGAGACAGGTGTGAATGTTCTATGTTTGGGTAACATACTGTAAGTGCACTGCAAAAAGTCAGTGTTCAAAAACAAGAAAAAAATAAAAAAATAAAAAATAAAATTGGGGGTATTTTATTTGAACTAAGCAAAATTATCTGCCAATAGAACAAAAAAATTTGGCTTGTCAAGACTTTCCAAAACAAGTAAAATGAGCTAACCTCAATGAACCCAAAAATACCTTAAAATAAGTATATTCTCACTAATAACAACTGTACTACTATATGAGTACGTATGTTCTATTATTTAATTGAAAATACAACAGCAAAGTCCATTTGGCTGTCATCTGTTTTAATTATGAGACACAATTGTGTCAAAATCATGATTTTTTTTTTTCATGCTGAAATAAGAAATTTTTACTTTAAAAAAGTAGTTTTATACTTGTGAATGTTGATGACACAGCTTTGCAACACTTGATATTCTAGTTTCAAGCATGTTTTACTCAATATAGGTCATCAAATCTCAGCAACAAGCTGTAATATCTTACTGAGATCATTTAGGACCAAAACCCTTAAAACAAGTAAAACACTCTAACATAAAATCTGCTTAGTGAGAAGAATGATCTTATCAGACAGAAAATAAACAAATATCACCCTTATTGGAGATATTCAATCTTACTGAGATTTCAGTTTTTGCAGTGTATTATAGCTCAGTGGTTCTCAACCTTTTTTCAGTGATGTACCCCCTGTGAATGTTGTTTTAATTCAAGTACCCCCTATTCATAGCAAAGCATTTTTGGTTGAAAAAAAAGGGGTAAAGAAGTAAAATACAGCACTATATCATCAGTTTCTGATTTATTAAATTGTATAACAGTGCAAAATATTGCTCATTTATAGTGGTCTTTCTTGAACTATTTGGAAAAAAAGATAGGTTTTTATTTATATTTATAAATGATTATTGAATTGTTGCTATTTTTAGAATATTTTGAAAAAAATCTCACGTACCCCTTGGCAGACCTTCAAGTACCCCCAGGGGTACGCGTACCCTCATTTGAGAACCACTGTTATAGCTAATATAGACACTTACATCATGTGTTGCCTTCATTATAACACTTATATATATTTTTTTTTAAAGTTTTTGGTCCAATATTGCTTTTTCAACATTTTGGGTTGCCCACCCCTGACCTAACACACGGCTTGTACAGTTAATAAGGGCCGCAGTTTGACCCTGGAATAGATTATTACTGACGAACCGAAGTACAAGGTGTAGTTATTAAAGTTGCATCCGTTGAATCCGGCCTATAATAATATTTACTAGAGATGTCCGATAATATCGGCCTGCCGATATTATCGGACGATAAATGCGTTAAAATGTAATATCGGAAATTATCGGTATCGTTTTTTTTTATTATCGGCATTGTTTTTTTGTTTTTTTTATCAAATCAACATAAAAAACACAAGATACACTTACAATTAGTTCACCAACCCAAAAAACCTTCCTTCCCCATTTACACTCATTCACACAAAAGGGTTGTTTCTTTCTGTTATTAATATTCTGGTTCCTACATTATATATCAATGTATATCAATACAGTCTGCAAGGGATACAGTCCGTAAGCACACATGATTGTGCGTGCTGCTGGTCCGCTAATAGTACTAACCTTAACAGTTAATTTTACTAATTTTCATTAATTACTAGTTTCTATGTAACTGTTTTTAATATATTTTATTTTATTATTTTTTTTAAAATTACCTTATCTTCACCATACCTGGTTGTCCAAATTAGGCATAATAATGTGTTAATTCCACGACTGTATATATCGGTTGATATCGGTATCGGTTGATATCGGTATTGGTAATTAAAGAGTTGGACAATATCGGAAATCGGCAAAAAGTCATTATCGGACATCCCTAATATCAATACAGTCTGCAGGGGATACAGTCCGTAAGCACACATGATTGTGCGTGCTGCTGGTCCACAAATAGTACTAACATTTAACAGTTAATTTGACTAATTTTCATTAATTACTAGTTTCTATTTAACTGTTTTTATATTTTTTTACTTTCTTTTTTATTCAAGAAAATGTTTTTAATTTATTTATCTTATTTTATGTCATTATTTAAAAAAAAAAAAAAGGACCTTATCTTCACCATACCTGGTTGTCCAAATTCGGCATAATAATGTGTTAATTCCACGACTGTATATATCGGTATCGGTTGATATCGGTATCGGTAATTAAAGAGTTGGACAATATCGGGATATCGGCAAAAAGCCATTATCGGACATCCCTAATATTTACTGTAGTTTATGCTAAAACAAGTTTTAAAAAGTCAGTGGAAGCAACTGACCAATAGGAAACAAGCTCTCTGTCACACTGTACAAGCTTTTTTCCTCTTTCATATCCTCTGTCCAGTTAAAGCTGCACACAGCCTCGTAAAATACACTTAAACTTCATCCACGCTTGACCAAGTAGTCATGCTCAGGAATGATTACAGCCCTCCTCATCCTCCTAGTTCTGTCTGTTGTCTCACTTCCCCCCCCCCATCCTCGCCATGCCTGTTGTGCAGGGAAAGGGAAAAGTAAGGGGGGGCTTGTTTGACCCTGAGAATAGAGGAGGTGGAGGGGCCGGGGATGGGGGGCTGCTGAGACGTTTGACGCCAAGAGTCCAGACCGCAGCTAATGGGGAACAGGTGTGTGTGTGTGTGTGTGTGTGTGTGTGTGTGTGTGTGTGTGTGTGAGGGCGGGGGCTGAGCCAGAGAGGTCACGCATACCAAGACGAGAGGTGAGACGAGAGAGTAAGGAAACGACGGACACACTGTCCGAAGCAGTACTGTATTATTGTTATTGTTATTGTTATTGTTATTATAATTGCCATTCAGACTTACCGTGTGTGTGGGAGTAGCTGTACAGGCTCTGACCAGCGGGGGCGCCGCCATAGTTGGAGTAACCCAAAAGTCCTGTTTGTCCCCCTGGCGAGTGACTCAGGCCATCCTCTGTTTTGATGTCTGCACACACACATTGACAAATAAAGGGAATGTGTTAAAAAAGGTCTTCAATGTTATCAAAAGAGGCAAATCCAAAAATATATATATACAGTCGTGGTCAAAAATGTACATAGACTTGTAAAGAACATAATGTCATGGCTGTCTTCTGACATCACACGGACAAAGATAAGACCTTCTGGAGGAAAGTTCTGTGGTCAGATGATACAAAAAATTGAGCTGTTTGGCCACAATACCCAGTAATATGTTTGGAGGACTAAAGCTGAGGCTTTCAATCCCAGGAACACCATTCTTACCGTCAAACATGGTGGTGGTAATATTATGCTCTGGGCCTGTTTTGCTGCCAATGGAACTGGTGCTTTACAGAGAGTAAATGGGACAATGAAAAAGGAGGATTACCTCCAAATTCTTCAGGACAACCTAAGATCATCAGCCCGGAGGTTGGGTCTTGGGCGCGGTTGGGTGTTCCAACTGGACAATGACCCCAAACACACGTCAAAAGTGGTAAAGGAATGGCTAAATCAGGCTAGAATTAAGGTTTTAGAATGGCCTTCCCAAAGTCCTGACTTAAACGTGTGGACAATGCTGAAGAAAACCAATAAATGTAGCCGAACTGCACCAATTTTGTCAAGAGGAGTGGTGAAAAATTCCACCAGAAGCTTGTGGATGGCTACCAAAAGCGCCTTATTGCAGTGAAACTTGCCAAGGGACATGTAAGCAAATATTAACATTGCTGTATGTATACTTTTGATCCAGCAGATTTGCTCACATTTTCAGTAGACCCATAATAAATTCATAAAAGAACCAAACTTCATGAATGTTTTTTGTGACCAACAAGTATGTGCTCCAATCACTCTATCACAAAAAAATAAGAGTTGTAGAAATGATTGGAAACTCAAGACAGCCATGACATTATGTTCTTTACAAGTGTATGTATGTCATGTCTGTGTAATCATGTTTTGTTTTAGTCATGTTTTGTTTAGTTATTGGACTCTTTAGTTTCTGGCTTTTCACTCCCTTGTCTTGTTTCCATGATTACCCATTAGTTTCACCTGTTCCACGTTTGGACTCATTGTGCACTCTTGTTTGTCACCATAGCAACCCATTAGTTTTCACCTGTCACGTCACGCACCTGTTTCACGTTTTAAGTCACGCACCTGTTTTCGTTAATCATGTCTGTAGTATTTAAGTTCATTGTTTTCAGTTTGTCTTGCTGGTAACATCCCACAATTATGCTCTGTACATTTCTGACACTTGATTTCATGTCCATCGTTCATGCTGCTCCTTTTAGTCCATGCCAAGTAAGTTTTGTTTATTAATGCTATAGTCTTTTGGTTTCATAGTTTGTTCTCCGCCACTGTGCGCGCTTTTCGTTTGTACTTTTTTTTGCTATAGTCTTTTGGTTTCATAGTTTGTTCTCCGCCACTGTGCGCACTTTTCGTTTGTACTTTATTTTGATATATTAAATAAATCATGTATTTACATTCCCGTCTCACCCGAGCCAACTTTCCGTTGCATTCCGGAAAACCAAACACCCAGGACCAAGTCATGACAATGTACACTTTTGACCACTATTGTAAGTATTAATTTTAAAGAAAGACAATTATTTTCTACTGGTGCATTTTTATTTATTTATTACCATAAATGCTCCAATCGACACCTCAATTCAATTAACCCTGAGGTCTCCTATGATAGTGGTGCCCAACCATTGTTCCAGTCCGGGTGGTATTTGCTACCGGGCCACATAGAAACGTTAAATGATTTTCGCCAACTTAACTTTTGCCTGTCCCACAAGACATTTTCAATAAAGTCAGATTAAAAATATATACTAAAATGTTGTTCTTTCAAGAATAAAAGTTTATTTTTCAGGAAAAATTGTCCACATTTTTGTTGATGATAAAGTCAATGTGTTTTTCTGGGGCAAAAAATAGACTTTTGAGAAAAAAAATCTTGGTAACACTTTAGTATTGGGAACATATTCTAAGTAACAACGACTTAATTTAGAGTTAATTGGACACTAGGGGAACATATGCTAAGTAACAAAGACTTAATTTAGAGTTATTTGGTTAGGGTTGGGGTTAGGGCATACTTGCCAGCCTTGAGACCTCCAATTCCGGGAGGTGAGGGGGGGAGTATATTTACAGCTAGAACTCACCAAGTATATATAACAAATACTTGACTTTCAGTGAATTCTAGCTATTTATATATATATATATATATATATATATATATATATATATATATATATATATATATATATATATATATATATATATATATACAGTATATATATAAATAAGAGAAATACTTGAATTTCAGTGTTCATTTATTTACACATATACACACACATAACACTCATCTACTCATTGTTGAGTTAAGGGTTGAATTGTCCATCCTTGTACTATTCTCTGTCACTATTTTTCTAACCATGCTGAACACCCTCTCTGATGATGCATTCTGCTTCGTCTCTTTGTTGTGTGCGCAGTTGTGCACTGCACTCTCTAAAAGCCGTAGATGTTATTGTCACATATGCATGTACAGCAGATGGCAGTATTGTCCTGTTTAAGAGTGTCACAACATTGCTGTTTATGGCAGACGGACTGCTTTACGGTAGACGAAAACGTGACTGCTGTTGTTGTGTGTTGTTACCGCGCTGGGAGGACGTTATGGTCCGCAGGGAGCTGGAGGGGGTGTGGCCTCCAGCTCCGCCTGAATTTCGGGAGATTTTCGGGAGAAAATTTGTCCCGGGATGTTTTCGGGCGAGGCGCTGAATTTCGGGAGTCTCCCGGAAAATCCGGGAGGGTTGGCAAGTATGGGTTAGGGATAAGGTTAGAGCAGACCTGGACATTCTGCGGCCTGCGGGCCACATCCGGCCCTTTGTGCGTCCCTGTCCGGCCCGCGTGAGGCCAATCATAAATTACAAAATAAATTTTAAAAAGTATCTATGTCGAGTGTGCAATACAACGATGCTGCTTTTGTTTTGAAAAGCGTTATTTGTATTACTTCCGTTTGGACGTATGCTCGTGCATGTTAACAGCGGCAATCACAAATGACAAAATAAATTTAAAAAAACATCTATGTCGTGCGTGCAATACAACTGTGCTGCTTTTATTTTGAAAAGTGTTATTTATGGGCGTATGTCCGTGTGTAACCTGTGAGTGAAGGTGCACAGCGACAAGTGATTCCCGGTTACCACCGAGATGTCAGCTCACGCTAAAAAAATACAAGTTTATTAAGGAGTGCTTTTTGGACTCTGTTGCGCTGATATGCCCGGAGAAGAGGTGCGCATTTGAGAACGTGTCACTCTCCCGACGCACTGTAACCAGGCGGGTTGAGACCATCGCTGGAAACTTGGAGCTTCAGCTGAAAAACAGAACGGCCGAGTTTGACTGTTTTTCGCTGGCTTTAGATGAGAGCTGCGATGTACGTGACACCGCCCAGCTGCTCATCTTCTTACGTGGGATAACTGCAGACTTTCAAATCACGGAGTAGCTGGCAACCATGCAGTCAATTAAAGAGACAACCACAGGTAATGACTTGTTCACATAGTTAAATGCGTGTTTGGACATGTTAGGACTGAAAGGGGACAAGCTGGCAGGTGTGACAACAGATGGTTGTCCAAATCTGACGGGGAAACATTTTGGACTTTTAAAGAGGATGCAGGATAAAGTGACAGAAATGGACATTTTTGCATTGTATTATACATCAGGAAGTGTTGTGCAAGACAGTGTTAAAAAAAAAACCATCAAAAGCAATCTGCTTTTGTATATAGTTAAGTTAGGTTAAATGAAATTATTATTATTATTTATCTTACGGTATATCAAAAATAATTTGAGCAAAATGTAATTGAAATATTGTCGGTGTGGCCCCTCCAGCAGTGCTCGGGTTGCTCATGTGGACCCCGGTAAAAATTAATTTGCCCACCCCTGATATAGAGACATACTGTAATAACTCAAAGTAAATCATGAAGATTAAAAACCAATTACAAACAAAAAATTCAACGACAAAAAAATTAACTAAAAGCTTACCTTTTTCATATTTGCATAGTATGTATATATTATTCATGTTGTATATACAAATCTTTATATATCTAGAAAGAGTGGTCTCGGAGGTCTCAAGAAGGTAACAACTACAAGAGAGTGTGTGTGTGTGTGTGTTCTTGTATTGCAACCCTTCTTGAGACATCAACAAGGAAAAGTACCTTCCATATGAGGACCGGTGAACAAGTTAGGACCGAAATCATGGTCCCAATACTGAAAACCATTGCATCTGATAGGTAATGAAATCTATCAAAATGAGGGTGGTCCCAAAAAGGAGGGATTTTTCAAATGGACTGTGTGTCGGTTTTAAAAGTGCTCCCCTTCTGGTCAACATATGAAATAACAAGTGTGTGTAAAAATTTAAAATGCTCCCCCTCTGGCCAACATATGTAACCAGTGTGTGTGATGAATTGAAATGCGTCCCTTTTGGCCAAAATTAATTAAAAAAAACAATGAAATATGTATATAGAGACATACTGTGATAAGTCGAAGTAAATCATGAAGATTAAAAACCAATTACAAACAAACAAACAAAATTAACTAAAAGCTTCCTTTTTTTTATATTTGCATAGTATGTATATATTATTCATGTTGTAAATACAAATCTTTATATATCTAGAAAGGGTGGTCTCGGAGGTCTTAAGAAGGTGACAAATACAAGAGTGTGTGTGTGTGTGTGTGTGTGTGTGTGTTCTTGTATTGCAACCCTTCTTGAGACATCAACAAGGAAAAATACCTTCCATATGAGGACCAGTGAACAAGTTAGGACCGAAATCATGGTCCCAGTACTGAAAACCATTGCATCTGATAGGTAATGAAATCTATCAAAATGAGGGTGGTCCCAAAAAGGAGGGATTTTTCAAATGGACTGTGTGTCGGTTTTAAAAGTGCTCCCCCTCTGGTCAACATATGAAATAACAAGTGTGTGTAAAAGTTTTAAATGCTCCCCCTCTGGCCAACATATGTAACCAGTGTGTGTGATAAATTGAAATGCGTCCCTTTTGGCCAAAATTAATTAAAAAAAACAATAAAATATGTATATATAGACATACTGTAATAAGTCGAAGTAAATCATGAAGATTAAAAACCAATTACAAACAAACAAAAAAATTAACTAAAAGCTTACCTTTTTTATATTTGCATAGTATGTATATATTATTCATGTTGTAAATACAAATCTTTATATATCTAGAAAGGGTGATCTCGGAGGTCTCAAGAAGGTGACAAATACAAGAGTGTGTGTGTGTGTGTGTGTGTGTGTGTGCACTCACTGTAGGAGGGCACGCCATAGCCCTGTGTGTGATGTGTGTAAGGTGCGTACGGTCCGGCAGCTTGAAGGGTGGGGCTGTACTGAGTCTGTCCATACGCCGCCATGACGCCTTCCCCTTGCAGATGAGCCTGAGGAAGAACCAAATAGACAAGATGGATGCACAAATACTGTCGGCGCTGTCTCACGCACAGCAACTTAGTGGTGCAATATGTAAGTGAGTGTAGATTTATTTCACAATAAAGTTGATGCAAATCTCACCAGCGGAGGCTTTGGGGAAGTTTGAAATTGACGACCAAAAGCGCTGCAAACAAAATAAATTTGCATTAAAGCGTGGAAACCATATTATTTAGTTTTAAATGTCAACTTTACTCTAAGAGCGAGGAGACATTTATGGTAACATCCTCACTGTACGACAATAGCAACATGTGCTTTATCCAATTAGCCAATCGGCAAAAGAAATGAATAATAATTAAAAAAAAACCTAAACATTTGACCAAATAATTAAGTAAATTAAACTTTTGGAATAAAAAAATAAAGGATTTAAATACAATATATTCTATATATTTTTGGCTAAATAAACTAGAAATATGAATAATATGTCCACTAAACGAGACCAAACTAATCAAAGTGCACTGTTCAGTATCGTGGCCACTGATTACTATATTGTTTTAAAGTGAAGTGAAGTGATTTATATTTATATAGCGCTTTTCTCTAGTGACTCAAAGCGCTTTTACATAGTGAAACCCAATATCTAAGTTACATT
Source organism: Nerophis lumbriciformis (assembly GCF_033978685.3). Classification (NCBI taxonomy): domain Eukaryota; kingdom Metazoa; phylum Chordata; class Actinopteri; order Syngnathiformes; family Syngnathidae; genus Nerophis; species Nerophis lumbriciformis. Next base: position 57,126,541 of record NC_084550.2, on the reverse strand, counting down.
TAAAGCAGTGTTTCTTTCTTTCTTTAGTTTATTTCGTACATGAACACACTTACATCATAATACATCACACAATTTCATATCATTTCATTTTACATCATGCCCGAAAAGGAATAGGAAGAAGCAAAGCTTATTTAATCCTACCCCTTTCCCACTTCAAAGCGTTTACAAATATATAGAATCATTTACTGACCTTTTTATATAATAAAATAACATCTATGAATTAGTATACAACAGTTTTGTAATATGTAATTAATTAATTAATTCAGTCATTATTAACATACTGAGATGAAGAATATCTTATTTTCAATAAGGTTGGAAGTATTTCTCATAATTCTTCTTCTTTGTACTCTGTAAGCACTATTATTTTGAACAACCTCTTAAACTGGATCATATCAGTACAATTGTTTACTTCTTTACTTAATCCATTCCATAATTGAATTCCACATACTGATATGCTAAAAGTTCTAAGTGTTGTACGTGCTTATAAATGTTTTAGATTATTTTTTCCTCTAAGGTTATATTTCAGTGTGGGTGGTACTGGGAGCAGGCGGGTAAAGTGTCTTGCCCAAGGACACAACGGCAGTGACTAGGATGGCGAAAGCGGGGCTCGAACCTGGAACCCTCAAGTTGCTGGCACGGCCGCTCTACCAACCAAGCTATACCGCCCCATTAAACCGGTGTGAAGGTGAATACCGTATTTAGACGGCTGCGTTGACCCTGGATCTCAGGAAACAGAGTGGACCGACACCAGCAGATGACATGGCACCCCAAACCATCACCCAACCATGCAAATTTTGCATTTCCTTTGGAAATCGAGGTCCCAGAGTCTGGAGGAAGACAGGAGAGGCACAGGATCCACGTTGCCTGAAGTCTAGTGTAAAGTTTCCACCATCAGTGATGGTTTGGGGTGCCATGTCATCTGCTGGTGTCGGTCCACTCTGTTTCCTGAGATCCAGGGTCAACGCAGCCGTCTACCAGCAAGTTTTAGAGCACTTCATGCTTCCTGCTGCTGACCTGCTCTATGGAGATGGAGATTTCAAGTTCCAACAGGACTTGGCGCCTGCACACAGCGCAAAATCTACCCGTGCCTGGTTTACGGACCATGGTATTTCTGTTCTAAATTGGCCCGCCAACTCCCCTGACCTTAGCCCCATAGAAAATCTGTGGGGTATTGTGAAAAGGAAGATGCAGAATGCCAGACCCAAAAACGCAGAAGAGTTGAAGGCCACTATCAGAGCAACCTGGGCTCTCATAACACATGAGCAGTGCCAGAAACTCATCGACTCCATGCCACGGCGCATTAACGCAGTAATTGAGGCAAAAGGAGCTCCAACCAAGTATTGAGTATTGTACATGCTCATATTTTTCATTTTCATACTTTTCAGTAGGCCAACATTTCTAAAAATCCCTTTTTTGTATTAGCCTTAAGTAATATTCTAATTTTGTGACACACGGAATTTTGGATTTTCATTTGTTGCCACTTCAAATCATCAAAATTAAATGAAATAAACATTTGAATGCATCAGTCTGTGTGCAATGAATAAATATAATGTACAAGTTACACCTTTTGAATGCAATTACTGAAATAAATCAAGTTTTTCAAAATATTCTAATTTACTGGCTTTTACCTGTATGTATGTATGTATATATATATATATATATATATATATATATATATATATATATATATATATATATATATATATATATCTACATCCTGAAAATATGCAAACAAAACTGTGTTTGGATAATTGATACTTCAAACTTGCATAAATAAATCTTAAGGAATATAACATAACTTGGCTTCTGAGAGCTTCAAAATGTAATGAATAAAATGCTAAAGTTGTTGATAAACAAGCAATTATTTTAATAATTAAATATGGTCATTTTAAATGAATTATTATGATAATATAAAATTAATTATTTCAAATATGTTGGATGTATAAGGAGTCAGAAAAAATACCAAAAAAATACAATTCATTTTGATGTTTTTAGCAAAATATAGTAAACATTTTTTTTAATTTTTTTTTTAAATTAATAAATATATTTATTTTTAGGTAAGATAAACATAATATTACAATTTGTCTCTAGTCTGGATGATTTAGTTCTTGTCACCTTGTTGTCCTCCCGTCGTGAAAAAAGGCTGTCCTCACTCAGGTCCGCATGGAGCTGGAGGGGGCGTGGCCTCCAGCTCTGGCTGAAAATCGGGAGATTTTCGGGAGAATATTTGTCCCGGGAGGTTTTCGGGAGAGGCGCTGAATTTCGGGAGTCTCCCAGAAAATTCGGGAGGGTTGGCAAGTATGCGTTAACATACCAGGCACGTTCTCAGTTGGTTATTTATGCCTCATATAACGTACACTTATTCAGCCTGTTGTTCACTATTCTTTATTTATTTTAAATTGCCTTTCAAATGTCTATTCTTGGTGTTGGCTTTTATCAAATAAATTTCCCCCAAAAATGCGACTTATACTCCAGTGCGACTTATATGTTTTTTTTCCTTCTTTATTATGCATTTTGGGCCGGTGCGACTTATACTCCGGCGCGACTTATACTCCGAAAAATACGGTATATCCGCTTTATTTCCACATATTTTTTCCTACAAATTTGGAATTGCACTGTTCATAATGACATGAAAAAATCAGATTCAGGTCGCATATGGGCAAAAAAATAAAATTGACCTGCAGTGTGAACAAGTCTGTTAGTATGTGGACTTGTACTACAAGCTGACAGTGTGTGATGTAATGAAAGTTGCTCTCACCTTTCTCTAAATAGATGTGGTATCCACGTTCTCTTCCAGTCACCGTGCTGTCGTGTCCTCAGCTGTCCTACAGAGACCAAACAACCAACAGGACACACACCATCAGGGCTCAGGTATGCACCAGTGACAAATGGTCATAAGCCTCGGGCTCAGGGCCTGTTCTAGGGAGGCATACATGAGGTGGCAGACAGAAAGGTGAAAGGGGGATTATGTGTACACGCTCCTCCATCATGCCCTCGCACTTTTTCTCTCTGCTAGTACATTAGTGACATTGCCTTCTTCATTGTATTAGTCCAACTCCAACCTGGAGATCCTGTACAAGATGGGTGTCCCACCTGAAGACTTAAGTTCCTGTTGGTATAGCTCCTAAGGTCATTGAGGTACACAACTCCCTGACCACAGTAGAGTGAAAATCCCTCAGGGGGGGAACAAAAAAAATCTAAGTAAAATAAATAAAATAAATTAGCATCATACAGTATATCGTAACAGTAATCATTTCTGAAAAATCTGACGTCCGCATGCTGTATGTGCCTTATAATTAAGTATTTTGGTAGGTAGTTCCTTATTGTCATTGCACAAGTACAACGAAATTTTCAGCACAAACCCGTTCAAGATTAGACAAACAAACAGAGCACAGGGTTACACTAATGGGTCGCCACAAGGCGCCCCGTAAAAGATGGAAAAAAGGTAAACGCTGGGGGAGGATGAGTAAAAAAATACAATTAGGAGCCCAGTCTGGAGTGGTAACAAAACTCCATAGCAAAGCACATATATATTACAACATACAACTAGGGACTTGCAACAGAGGGGAGGGAGTGAGGGCTACGGTGGAAGGCTGCAGCTCTTCAGGCGCTGCCCAGCCGTCCATCACCCCTAAGGTATTCGCGTCAAGGGCGTTGGATGGAGGGGTGGCGTATATTTTTTGTGGATGCATGTGTGTGTGTAAGCCTGCCGCGTGTCTCTGTTCCGCGACCTTGGTGTTGTGCAAGCCACCAGTCAGTCCAAAGTCCACAACAACAAGTGTGTGTCCAGGAGAGACAAGCCGCACTGTCCTTTTTGGTAGAGTCTTGAAGCCAGGGAAACCATCCAAGTTAGAATATTTTGTATGCGAGTGAAAGTAAAATTAGCTTTTCACTCTAAATTGTCTATGACTGGTCCTCAAATTCATCCTACAGGGGAGATAGTCCATTGTTATCCAAATCACTAAGTGTCCACAGTTCTGCCCGCATTCTCCAATCATTTGTGGCAGCTTTGGGGTACTTTGAAGACTGCCAACAACTTCCAATTTGTCGACAAACCAGAGCAACGCTGACTCCGATCAGCAGATGTCCAGTTGTGTGTTTAGTAAACAAAACCCCGGAAGACATACGCATTTGTTTTCCTGGCGGTCAAGCCCTCCAGATCCTACCACTGGATTTAGAGAAATGAGGGATGAGCAGAGCCCACGAAGGAGCCTCCTCATTGGCTGACGCGATAAATAGTGAAGCGCGTGCACGGTGCGAACTTGTTTACAGTAAAGCACGGCTGCCGAACACCCGCCTGGAAAGAGCGCAATACCTGCGCTGGCTGTTACAGCATGCAAAACCCCCAAAAGAGCACTGCATAGGTCAGTGTTCAAAAACAAGGAAAAAAAATACAAAAATAAGGGGTATTTTACTTGAAATAAGCAAAATTATCTGCCAATAGAACAAGAAAATTTGGCTTGTCAAGACTTTCCAAAACAAGTAAAATTAGCTAACTTCAATGAACCCCAAAATAGCTTAAAATAAGTATATTCTCACTAATAACAAGTGCACTTTTCTTGGTAAAAAAAAAAAGAGACCTTTTTTCTCAATATGTTGAAAAATATTCTTAAATTATGTCAGGGACGGCGTGGCGCAGTGGAAGAGTGGCCGTGCGCAACCCGAGCGTCCCTGGTTCAATCCCCACCTAGTACCAACCTCGTCATGTCCGTTGTGTCCTGAGCAAGACACTTCACCCTTGCTCCTGATGGGTGCTGGTTAGCGCCTTGCATGGCAGCTCCCTCCATCAGTGTGTGAATGTGTGTGTGAATGGGTAAATGTGGAAGTAGTGTCAAAGCGCTTTGAGTACCTTGAAGGTAGAAAAGCGCTATACAAGTACAACCCATTTATCATTTATCATGTATGTAAATGCTAGTGCCATTATCTTGACATAATGATATGCGCTCGGCATTACATTTCTTGAAACCAGCAAACTTACACTAAAAACTAATTTATTGTTCTTAATGGAAAGGCAACAAGGCAACCGCTTGTTACTCTCGGGGTCTCCTAGCCGCTCAGGCAAATCATATGGTCTAAAAATGCATTTTTCCATCGATAACATGACATCATCGCGCCAAGTACGTGCTCTTTCAGTCAATTAGTGTGCATATATACAGCCCGCCCCGGCCAAAATTGTTTTAATAGTAATTTTGAAGAATTTACCTGAATGTGCATGAACTATTTCTGTTCAAAATTGTTAGAAATGTTAAATGTTTAAATATTAACTGTCAGTTTACTGTACTGTGCCAACTGTACTACTATATGAGTACGTATGTTCTATTGTTTCATTGAAAATAAAACTGCAAAGTCCATTTGGCTGTCATCTGTTTTAATTATGAGACACAATTGTGTCAAAATCATGATTTTTTTTGTTCATGCTTGAAATAAAAAAATATTACTTAAAAAAAGTAGTTGTTGATGACACAGCTTTGCAACAGTTGATATTCTAGTTTCAAGCATGTTTTACTCAATATAAGTCATCAAATCTCAGCAACAAGCTGTAATATCTTACTGAGATCATTTAGGACCAAAACCCTTAAAACAAGTAAAATACTCTAACATAAAATCTGCTCAGTGAGAAGAATTATCTTATCAGACAGAAAATAAGCAAATATTGCCCTTATTTGAGATATTTAATCTTACTTAGATTTCAGTTTTTGCAGTGAGGAAATCAGAGGAAGAAAAGAAAGATGCTGAAAGACTCTAAAAACCCCCCAAAGAAGAGCCAAAGCTCAAATAAATATTGGTCCGGTCTATGCAGGATGGAGGGCATTGCGGGCCTGTCTTGGACAGGTACTCTCATGATCCGTTTTCCTATATTTTGTGTGTACCCTTTCGCGTGGCGACGCGTGTGTTACCGATAGTCTGCAACAAAATACAAGAACTTGGGGATCCTTCCGTGCAACGTAAGACTGTCAAAAACCTATACACGTACAGCTCTTGTACTTTCTGAGAATAGCAGACTGGGAGGGACTAGCAGCGAGGTGCGCAGAGTGGGGGGCGGGATTAAGAGTTTGAATTCTGCCTGGTGACACAAGATTCAAGTACCCCAGGTTTAACAAGATGGCCTAATCGTTAAACTGAATTTAACCTTAAGTAGGACTTCACACACGATAGTCAATATCTACAAAATTGAAAGGTACAGTAGTCTTATGAATAATAGAAAACCATTCTTCTCACACTAGTTTATCATCATGTACGGAATATGTACTTCACTGTGCAACCTACTAATAAAAGTCTCAATTAATCAATCAATCAGGTCAGCTGCATCATGCCTCAAAGTTTCTGTATTCTCCACTCCATTTTTTATGCTACGCCTCTGGCAAAGCAGCGTGTTGTAAAAATAGTGTTGTCCCAATACCAACATTTTGGTAAAATTATTTCGATACTTTTCGGTGCTTTTCGATACTTTTCTAAATAAAGAGGACCACAAAAAATTGCATTATTGGCTTTATTTTAACAAAAAATCTTAGGGTACATTAAACATACGTTTCTTATTGCAAGTTTGTCCTTAAATAAGATAGTGAACATACAAGACAACTTGTCTTTTATTAGTAAGTAAACAAACAAAGGCTCCTAATTTAGTCTGCTGACATATGCAGTAACATATTGTGTCATTTTCTATTCTATTATTTTGTCAACATTATTAAGGACAAGTGGTAGAAAATGTATTATTAATCTACTTGTTCATTTACTGTTAATATCTGCTTACTTTCTCTTTTAACATGTTCTATCTACACTTCTGTTAAAATGTAATAATCACTTATTCTTCTGTTGTTTGATACTTTACATTAGTATTGGATGATACCACAAATTTGGGTATCAATCCGATACCAAGTAGTTACAGGATCATACATTGGTCATATTCAAAGTCCTCATGTGTCCAGGGACATATTTCCTGAGTTTATAAACATAATATACATTAAAAAAAAACTAAAGATGCGATGCCAAAAAATATCGACGTAATCATAGTAGTATTGACTAGATACGCTCCTGTACTTTGGTATCATAACAGTGGATGTTAGGTGTAGATCCTCCAATGGCATTTGTTTACATTTTGACGTACGGTGTGTAGTGAAGCATGTTTAGCTATTCCTCGTCCTGCAGGGATGATACTTGTAAGAAACTTACTTTATTTGTCGCCATGGAAACGAGGATTAGTGATTTAGAAGTAGCTAAAACACTGCAGACTGCGGCTGAACTTTAGCCGCTAGCTAGCTAGCCATGTCTTAAAGCACCTCTTCCTGAGGGCGTTTCAGTGTTATAACTTCACCTTTATTGTTAGTTTTTAAGCCAAAATGCGTCCGTTCTCCTTTTTCTGTCTACACACTGTGTCTGTTTGTAAGTACTCTGTGATTGTGCGCTGCCGAACATGCTCGTCTGCTCGTAAACCAGCAATGACACAATATGACGACGACAGGGGGGTGGTGGACCGGTACTTTTCAGAGGCGGTATAGTACCGAATATGAATTATTAGTATCGCGGTACTACGTTTGTACTTAATTTAAGAATATTTTTCAACATTTTGAGCAAAAAGGTCTCTTTTTTTTTTTCCTACCAAGAAAAGTGCACTTGTTATTAGTGAGAATATACTTATTTTAAGGTATTTTTGGGTTCATTGAGGTTAGCTAATTTTACTTGTTTTGGAAAGTCTTGACAAGCCGAATTTTCTTGTTCTATTGGCAGATAATTTTGCTTAGTTCAAATAAAATACCCCTCATTTTTGTATTATTTTTTGTTGTTTTTGAACACTGACTTTTTGCAGTGCATTTCATCTCGTTTTCATTCGTCGACACTGATTTACTGAGTGCTGAGGGGAGGTGTGTGTCTGCGTGTGCGCGGACTTGCGCAGCCTGGCAGCCGAGAGAGAGATGAGAGAAGATACTCGTTTATGGTGTCCCTTTTTCAACGGATTTCTCCGTTATTGCCGATCATTTTGTCAACTTGTAATACATTAGTTTTGTGATTACCCGTATTTCCCGGTCCATAGGGCGCAACGGATTATAAGGTGCACTGCCGATGAATGGTCTATTTTTTAACTTTTTTCATATATTAGGAACACCAGATTATAGGGTGCATTAAAGGAGTCATATTATCATTATGTTTTTCTAAATGTAAAACGCTTCCTTGTCGTAGCGGTGTAGCGTGCAAGGACGGGAGTGGAAGAAGTGTCAAAAGATGGCGCTAACTGTTTTAATGACATTCAGACTTTACTTCAATCAATAACGGAGCAGCATCGGGAAATGTGTCCCGTGAAAAACCGTCCGACCGGAACTCTAATAACTAAAGTTCCTTGGGTGAATAATGTAAACTCACTACACCGGTATATTTTAGTGCTTTCATGGTGAGTTTACCGACAGATATAAGTAAGAACTGTACACTACTTTATATTAGAAATGGCAACAGCGGAGGAAGAATGTCACATAATAAGAAGATAGAGAAAAAAGAAGAAGCTTATTGACTCGCGGACGCGCGCAATTTTTCCGGACTTCTATAGATCCCAAATACAGATCAGCAGGTACCAGAAAGTAAGAAAAGTTGCTTTTGCATAATATTGCGAAATAAAACGCCAGATAATATGTCTTACCTTATGCACACACCATAATTGTCATGTTCTGTGGTCTGGATTATGTTTTGTTATTTTCTGCTAGCTTTGGACTCCACTAGTTCCTGTTTTTGTGCACCCTTGTTTGTTTTAGTTTCCATGACGACTCCATTAGTTCCTGTTTTTGCACTCCCTTGTTTGGTCACCATGGCAACTTATTAGTTTCACCTGCCTCATTTGTTTGGACTGACGCACCTGTTTTAAACAGGAGAGACTATTTAAGCCTGTCATTTTCAGTTAGTCTGCCTGGTGACATTGATATTCTGTTGATGTGCTTTTCATGATCGATTCATACCATAGTTCATGCTTCATGCCATGCCACGTAAGTTTTTGTTTATTCAAGCCACAGTCTAGTGAGTTTTTTTAAGTTTCATGTTTCATGTCACAGTTAGCGAGTTTTTCATGTCCTAAGTTTTTTGCCTTTGCTTTCACGTGCGTTAGGCACGCTCGCCTTCGGGTTGTTTTTTGTTTCATACGCTAAGTTTGTCTCTCTGCCTTGTGAGCGCCTTTTGTTTGTACTTTTTATAGTCAAAATTAAATCATGTTCCTACCTTCCACCGATGTCTGGTCTAGTCCGTTTGCATTCCGGGAAAACAATCCTCGCAGTAAGCTGCAAAAAGGTCCACGTCATGACAATAATAGTACTCGTATGTTTAATGTGCCGGCAATCCATCAAGCGGTGCGGCTTCATAGCTTACCAAAGTCGTACTAAAACATTTTGATAGATTTTTGAGCGCCGTGTGTAATGTTCTGTATTTTCAATGGAACATTTAAAATGTTTGTGTTGTTTACTTGAGACATATTGCCATCATAGAGCTGTCTACACTTATCTCTTATGTTTGACTGCCATCTACTGGTCACACTTTTCATTACACCATGTACCAAATAAAATAGCTTTGAGATGAGTAAGCTCAACCAAACGTATTCCTGACATTAGGCGCACCAGGTTATAAGGCGCACTGTCGAGTTTTAAAGGGGAAAAACAGGATTTTAAGTGTGCCTTATAGTCCGGAAAATACGATATATTAATATGTACATTCTCAACTTCGAACATTTTGATTTGAGGTGGCACGCAAGACATTCATCTTGAAAAAAAAAGGCCATATCGTAACTTGTTTTCCACATCCAAAACAGCCGCGTAGAGATTTTAAAAAACCACAAGTATTACCGTATTTTCCGGACCATAGGGCGCACCGGATTATAAGGCGCACTGCTGATGAGCGGGTCTTGTCAGGTTTTTTTCATACAGAAGGCGCACCGGATTATAGGGCGCATTAAAAGAATCATATTATTATGATTTTTTTCTAAATGTAAAACACTTCCTTGTGGTCTACATAACATGTAATGGTAGTTATTTGGTCAAAATGTTGCATAGATTATGTTTTACAGATCATCTTCAAGGCGCTTTCTGACAGTCGCTTCAAGATGCGCCGTTTTGTGGGCGGTCTTATTTACGTGGCTCACCTTCGACAGCGTCTTCTCCCCGTCATCTTTGTTGTAGCGGTGTAGCGTGCAAGGACGGGAGTGGAAGAAGTGCCAAAAGATGGAGCTAACTGTTTTAATGACATGCAGACTTTACTTCAATCAATAACGGAGCAGCATCTCCTCGTCCGTGACTCACTAGTGCAACAACAACGCTGGAAATGTGTCCCGTGAAAAAAACGTCCGACCGGAACTCTCTAATAACTAAAGTTCCTTGGGTGAATAATGTAAACTCACTACACCGGTATGTTTTTAGCGCTTCCATAGCGAGATATAAGTTAAAACTTCACACTACTTTATATTAAAAATGGCAACAGCAGAGGATGAATGTCCCATAACAAGAAGATAGAGACAAAGCAGAAGCTTATTGACTATGGCATCAACACGGACTACAGTGGCAGACGTGCGCAAATTTTCAGGACTTATGCAGATCTCAAATACAGATCAGCAGGTACCAGGAGGTAAGAAAAGTTGGTTTTGCATAATATTGTGAAACAAAACGGCAGATAATATGTCTGTTAATGGGTGCCATTTTGCGGTCCTTATACACACACCATAGTCTGACTACGGTAGCCGTAATGGGCCGACAATCCATCAAGCGGTGCGGCTGCAAAGTCATACTAAAACATTTTGACGGATTTTTGAGTGCCGTGTGTAATGTTCTTTATTTTCAATGGAAAATTTAAAGTTTTGGTGTTGTTGACTTGAGTCATATTGCAGTCTACACCCGGTCACACTTATCATTACACCATTTACCAAACAAAAATAGCTGCGAGGTGGGTAAGCTCAACCAAAGTTATTCCTTACATTAGGCGCACCAGGTTATAAGGTGCACTGTCGAGATTTGAGAGAAAAAAAAAAGATTTTAAGTGTACCTTATAGTCCGGAAAATACGGTACAAGTATTCGTGTTTGTTGTGTGTTTTATGTTTGCACAGCTTTTGCTTACACATTATAATGAAAATGCGACAGATGATTTGTTGAATGAGAGGTTTGGACGATAAAAAGGTTTTTTTCAAACATTTTGTGGGTGTAGGTTAGAAACGTCTGCGGGTTTTCATCAGAAAGAAATAAAAAACATTTATTGATTAATTTGAACATTTTTGTATTATTTCTTATTAAATTCAACCTTTTGGGGACATTCGATTTGAATTCTATTTAAAGCTTAACAGGACTTAGCAGTCATTAAGTGTTTAAAGGACGTAAAACGTTTTGGATTAAAAAAAGAGAGTAAGATTTTCTCCATAAATATTATCAAACATGTTTTTGGTCAGGATAAGTCACTGATGTTACATTCTGGTTTATGTCTGCAGCCCGGGATCACGAGACGGCTGTCACGGCGAGGTTGCAGCTTACTGCGCGGTTCGTTCTCCCGGGATGCAAACGGACGACTCAGAACAGGACTTGCAGGTAGGAACATGATTTAATGTTGATAAATAATCCAATTTACAAAACAAAGGCAAGCGTGCCTATCGCACACGGAAGCTAAGGCAAAAACGTAGCGCAGGAAACATGGAACTATGGACATGGAACCTCACAAAACTGTGGCATGAAATAAACAAGACTTACGTATACACAACAATGACGCCAGGCCGACTGACTGGCAAAGGCAGGCTTAAATAATGTCTCTGATTAGAGACAGGTGAGCGTCCCGAAGACCAGAGGCAGGTGAAAACAATAAGCACCCATGGCAACCAAACCAAACTCAGGTGTCACAAACAGGAACTAAAGGAGTCCAAAACTAACGGAAAATACAAAAACATGATCCAGATCACGAATCATGACAACGGCAGGCAAGTGCATGAACAAAGCGCTTTTTATTATTGAAAACACAGGTAACAAAAAAAAGTGCAGCGAGGAAGTGCACAAAGAGCAAAACATGTGTGAAGCGCAACGCAAAATGATCCAGCCCAGTCCAGAGGACAGGGTGTATAAAAACATCCTGATTGGCAACCAAGAAGGGGCAGAGAAGTGGTAGAGGAAAACAGGAAGTGAAAAACAAAAATAAGAGCACTGGACAGGAAATAATACATGAAACTAATAATAAAGTCATGTTAAATGTTTAGTATTTGTGTTTAGAGTGGATTTGAGAAAAACAATTATAATTGTATTTTCATGTCTTTTGAAGAATTATAAACAAAATTGGCTTTGTGTTATTGATGAATCTGAAAGAATTGGACATTGGAATTGTTTAATTTTACATGATAATTGTGTATAATGGAGTGAGAAAAAGTATTCTAGAATACTATTTTTCCACACTATTTATGGCAAGAATAAAGGATGTATTGCACCAAACAAGTACTAGATAGAAGTGAAAGTGCACCACGAGGTATACCGAGTCCATCTTATTAATGCTTATTATTGTCAATCGATCATCTGGGGCGGAAAAAAATCTAAAAAAATTCGCAAGAACGTTTACCTAGGCGACTTGTCCAGGGTGTACCCCGCCTTCCGCCCGATTGTGGTTGAGATAGGCTGCAGCACCCCCCCGAGACCCCGAAAGGGATAAGCGGTAGAAAATGGATGGATGGATGGGTCTACCTGGCCAACCTAGGCTACCTCACTCCATTCAAGTACTACTAAGTACTACGAAGTACTACTAAGCTGTATTGCAATATTCACAGCACACAAAGTTCATTTCTTAGTTCGAAATGGATCTTTTTTCATCTTCTCCAGGATTACTATCAAGATAATAAGTGACTTAGGTTTAATTTAATTATACTGCACTGCAAAAAGTCAGTGTTCAAAAACAAGAAAAAAAATACAAAAATGAGGGGTATTTTACTTGAACTAAGGAAAATTATCTGCCAATAGAACAAGAAAATTTGGCTTGTCAAGACTTTCCAAAACAAGTCAAATTAGCTAACCTCAATGAACCCAAAAATACCTTAAAATAAGTATATTCTCACTAATAATAAGTGCACTTTTCTTGGTAGAAAAAAAAAAGAGACCTTTTTGCTCAATTAGTTGAAAAATATTCTTAAATGAAGTAAATGCTAGTGCCATTATCTTGACATAATGATATGCGGTCGGCATTACATTTCTTGAAACCAGAAAACTTATAATAAAAACTAATTTATTGTTCTTAATGGAAAGGCAACAAGGCAAGTGCTTGTTACTCTTGGGGTCTACTAGCCGCTCAGGCAAATCATATTGTCTAAAAAGGCATTTTTCCATTGATAACATGACATCATCGCACCAAGTGCGTGCTCTTTCAGTCAATTAGTGCGCATATATACAGCCCGGCCCCCGGCCCAAATTTTTTTAATTGTAATTTCGAATAATTTATCTGAATGTACATGAACTATTTCTGTTCAATTTTGTTAGAAATGTTAAATATTAACTGTCAGTTTACTGTACTGTGCCAACTGTACTACTATATGAGTACGTATTTTCTATTGTTTCATTGAAAATAAAACAGCAAAGTCCATTTGGCTGTCATCTGTTTTAATTATGAGACACAATTGTGTCAAAGTCATGATTTTTTTGTTCATGCTTGAAATAAGAAATGATTACTTTAAAAAAAGTAGTTTTATACTTGTGAGTGTTGATGACACAGCTTTGCAACAGTTGATATTCTAGTTTCAAGCATGTTTTACTCAATATAGGTCATCAAATCTCAGCAACAAGCTGTAATATCTTACTGAGATCATTTAGGAGCAAAACACTTAAAACAAGTAAAACACTCTAACATAAAATCTGCTTAGGGAGAAGAATGATCTTATCAGACAGAAAATAAGCAAATATCACCCTTATTTGAGATATTTAATCTTACTTAGATTTCAGTTTTTGCAGTGTACTAGTGCACTAGCCATTATTTTCACAGTAATGTCTGATGATATTAAACACGAGATAACTCCTTGCAACAAACTTCCTGGATAAGGGTGCAGGGCACATGGGGCCGAGGGCCTTAGGAACCACAGGACATCAGAGGGAGATGAGTGGAAGCTCAGCAGTGATGTGACTGTGGGGCGGAGGGCTGAAACTAAAACAAACCCTGCAGTGAGACCGCAAGGGGGGGCGGGGTTAAGGTGGTTCAAAGGGGTCACAAGGCCAGCTTCACCTGAGTCTCATTGACTTGACAGATTATGTCACAGGATCCCTTTTAACACAACATGTTCCCACAGCAAATGTAAAAATCTAACATATCTATCACTTCTTTGCTCCACTTTTGCAAAAAAAAAAAAAATGACTTCATGAAAAATGAATAATAGAAAAAAAAGAAAAAAGACGCAGGCTTCGCTACGCATCTTAAAATAAAGCATGGTACTGAGCCAACTATCACTTTTTTCAGTGATTATGCTAACCGAGCATCATGTTGCTGTTCAAATGTGACTGCAAAGATAGCATGTGCCGTATTTTTCGGACTATAAGTCGCAGTTTTTTTTCATGGTTTGGCCGGGGGTGCGACTTATACTCAGGAGCGACTTATGTGTGAAATTATTAACACATTACCGTAAAATCAAATGATATTATTTATCTCATTCACGTAAGAGACTAGACGTATAAGATTTCACGGGATTTAGCGATTAGGAGTGACAGATTGTTTGGTAAAAGTATAGCATGTTCTATATGTTATAGTTATTTGAATGACTCTTACCATAATATGTTACGTTAACATACCAGTTGGTTATTTATGCCTCATATAACGTACACTTATTCAGCCTGTTGTTCACTATTCTTTATTTATTTTAAATTGCCTTTCAAATGTCTATTCTTGGTGTTGGCTTTTATCAAATACATTCCCCCCAAAAATGCGACTTATACTCCAGTGCGACTTATATATGTTTTTTTCCTTCTTTATTATGCATTTTCGGCCGGTGCGACTTATACTCCGGAGCGACTTATACTCCGAAAAATACGGTAGCTCATATGAGAATAACACTGAGGAGACAAGCACTCGGGAGAGCGCAGACACCATTCCCAATGGTAAATAAATTTAAAAAAATCCTCAATCCAGGCGATGATCCTGTGGATTCGATGGTGCTCTAGCAATAGATACCAATCCGCCCATCCTTGCGCGAGAAAAATATAACTTGCACGTGTGTGCATGTGTCTGAACTAGGTTTGTATGGTATACTGGTATTAGTATAGTACCGCGATACTAATGAATCATATTCGGTACTAGACCGCCTCTGAAAAGTACCGGTCCGCCACCTCCATCCCCGCTTCCCCGTCATCATCACGTCATGTCATTGCGGGTTTTACGAGCAGACGAGCATGTTCGGCAGCGCACACACACAGAGTACTTACAAGCAGACACAGTGTGTAGACAGAAAAGGGAGAACGGACGCATTTTGGCTTAAAAACTAACAATAAAGGTGAAGTTATAACACTGAAACGCCCCCAGGAAGAGGTGCTTTAAGACATGACTAGCTAGCTAGCGGTGAATGTCCATTCGCAGTCAGCAGTGTTTTAGCTACTTCTAAATCACTAATCCTCGTTTCCATGGCGACAAATAAAGTAAGTTTCTTACAAGTATCATCCCTGCAGGACGAGGAATAGCTAAATATGCTTCACTACACACCGTAGCTCACCGGCGTCAACATGTAAACAAACGCCATGGGTGGATCTACACCTGACATCCACTGTAATGATACCAAGTACAGGAGTGTATCTAGTCGATACAACTATGATTACGTTGATATTTTTTGGAATCACATCTTCTTTTGTTTTAAAACAATTTATATTATGTTTATAAACTCAGGAAATATGTCCGTGGACACATGAGGACTTTGAATATGACCAATGTATGATCCTGTAACTACTTGGTATCGGGTTGATACTGTTGCGTTTTGGATCAGTTGTTCCTCCCAGGGAATTCAAGTCACAAGTCGCTCCCAAGCTCTTTACGACACTTAAAGCTGAGTTGAAAAACCACCAGAGACAGAATAGGTATTTTGTAATATATTTGCAAAGCTTTGCATATATACATTGACACCAGTCCAGCATAGAACATTCAATCGCCCCGCTAAGATGGTCTGTCCTCCCGACCAAAACCCTCTCCCCTCTTAAGTCTCTCTAGTCAAAACACATGCACATTATCTCTCTTTCTGTCATGTCTGTGTAATCAGGTTTTGTTTTAAGTCATGTTTTGTTTAGTTTCTGTCTTTTCACTCCCTTGTCTTGTCACCATAGTTACCCATTAGTTTCACCTGTCATGTCACGCACCTGTTTTGAGTCACGCACCTGTTGTTAATCATGTCCATAGTATTTAAGTTCATTCATTTTCTGTTGTTCGTCCTGGAGTCATAGCCTTTCTCACCCTGCTATCCTCACGTTTCAAGCCCTGTTCACGATCCCATGCCACAGTAAGTTTGTTTATTAAGCCACAGTTAGTGTTTTGTTTAATTGTTCATAGTTTCTGCCAATGTGCAAGTTTTGTGTTTTATAGTCTAGTTTTGTATCTCCGCCACTGTGCGCGCTTTTTGTTTGATCCTTTTCTTTGTAGTTATAGTGTTAAATAAATCATGTACCCACCTTCAAGCCATGTCCGATCCAAATTCTCTTGCATCTTGGGAAAACAAAAACTCCACAGTCCAAGTCATTGGGGTCGGGAGCTGTGTAGGTGGGGTGCCTCTGCATCACCATGTCAAGCCACAGCCTCCAGCACGGCCGCCACCACCAGTCTTCCGACCTGTCAAGCCACAGCCTCCAGCACGACCGCCCTCACCAGTCTTCCGACCTGTCAAGCCACAGCCTCCAGCACGACCGCCCTCACCAGTCTTCCGACCCGTCAAGCCACAGCCTCCAGCACGACCGCCCTCACCAGTCTTCCGACCTGCCAAGCCGCAACCCCCAGCTAGGCCACCTCCACCTGCTCCATTGGCTAGCACCACGGCTAGCTGCTCCAAGGCTAGCACCTGTCGCCGCACCTGTCGCAGCACCACGGCTAGCACCTGTCGCCGCACCAGTTGCCGCACCAAGGCTAGCACCAGCTCCACCACGCCTAGTTCCACGGCAGACTCCAGTACCCGCACCACGCCTAGCCGCATCATGCCAAGCTCCGGTACCAGCTCCACGCCGCCAAGCACTGCCAAGCCAAGACCAAGCACTGCCAAGCCAAGACCAAGCACTGCCAAGCCAAGACCAAGACCCTCCACGCCAAGTCCAAGTCCAAGACCCTCCACGCCAAGTCCAAGACCCTCCACGCCAAGTCCAAGACTAAGACCCTCCACGCCAAGTGCCACCAGTCGCAGCTCAACGACGCCAAGTGCCGCCAGTCGCAGCTCCAAGACGCCAAGTGCCGCCAGTCGCAGCTCAACGACGCCAAGTGCCGCCAGTCGCAGCTCAACGACGCCAAGTGCCGCCAGTCGCAGCTCAACGACGCCAAGTGCCGCCAGTCGCAGCTCAACGACGCCAAGTGCCGCCAGTCGCAGCTCCAAGACGCCAAGTGCCGCCAGTCGCAGCTCCACGACGCCAAGTGCCGCCAGTCGCAGCTCCACGACGCCAAGTGCCGCCAGTCGCAGCTCGACGACACCAAGACCAAGACCCGCCATGCCAAAACCAAGACCCGCCATGCCAAGACCAAGACCCGCCATGCCAAGACCAAGACCCGCCATGCCAAGACCAAGACCCACGCCAAGACCAAGACCCACGCCAAGACCAAGACCCACGTCGAGCTTCGCCACCTGACGCGCCACGTTGAGCTTCGCCGCCTGACGCGCCATGCCGAGCTTCGCCGCCTGACTCACCACGCCAAGCCACGTCTGCCACGATGACGACGCGCCTCCCTCCTCGTCGGCCACGGATATGGCCGCTACCTGGTCGCCCGCCACGCCAAGTGCGCCCACCTCCCAGTCGGCCACGAATGGGCCATTCCCTGGGCGCCCGCCTCGCCTGCTGCAGCGGCGTTCCACTCGCCGCCGCCACCTAACTCTGCCCCGGTGGATACAGGGACACGTGGTCTGGCGACCCACCGCCATGTCCCCCTCCCGCCCTCCCATGACTCTTGTTAATTTTTTTATGGACATCTGGTATCTGTCCTTAAGGGAGGGGCTCTGTCATGTCTGTGTAATCAGGTTTTGTTTTAAGTCATGTTTTGTTTAGTTTCTGTCTTTTCACTCCCTTGTCTTGTCACCATAGTTACCCATTAGTTTCACCTGTCATGTCACGCACCTGTTTTGAGTCACGCACCTGTTGTTAATCATGTCCATAGTATTTAAGTTCATTCATTTTCTGTTGTTCGTCCTGGAGTCATAGCCTTTCTCACCCTGCTATCCTCACGTTTCAAGCCCTGTTCACGATCCCATGCCACAGTAAGTTTGTTTATTAAGCCACAGTTAGTGTTTTGTTTAATTGTTCATAGTTTCTGCCAATGTGCAAGTTTTGTGTTTTATAGTCTAGTTTTGTATCTCCGCCACTGTGCGCGCTTTTTGTTTGATCCTTTTCTTTGTAGTTATAGTGTTAAATAAATCATGTACCCACCTTCAAGCCATGTCCGATCCAAATTCTCTTGCATCTTGGGAAAACAAAAACTCCACAGTCCAAGTCATGACACTTTCTTACATTCCAAAGCTTCAAGGTTAACACACACAGTTTACTTGCAGACAAACAGAAAGAGAACAAATGGAAAAACACGAGCTGTTTTCAAATATGACCATGAAATAAAAGAAGTAACACTTAAATTCGGATATATGTAAATATCTGCCTCCGACAATACCCACATTTGTGGTATCATCCAAAACTAATGTAAAGTATCAAACAACAGAAGAATAAGTGATTATTACATTATAACAGAAGTGAAAGATAGAACATGTTAAAAGAGAAAGTAAGCAGTAAATGAACAAGTAGATTAATAATTCATTTTCTACCACTTGTCCTTAATAATGTTGACAAAATAATAGGTAGATAAATGACACAATATGTTACTGCATATGTCAGTAGACTAAATTAGGAGCCTTTGTTTGTTTACTTACTACTAAAAGACAAGTTGTCTTGTATGTTCACTATTGTATTTAAGGACAAAATTCCAATAATAAACATATGTTTAATGTACTGGAAGATTTTTGGTTGTATTGTAAATAGAATGAACTAAACAGAACAATAGATTGCGATTCTGCATTGCAAAAAGTATGCAAAAACAATGACAACAAACCAAACCAAATAAAATCCCAGTTTAGCACAGTTCAGACTAGTGTTGTCCCGATACCAATATTTTAGTACCGGTACTTTTCTAAATAAAGGAGACCACAAAAAATTGCATTATTGGCTTTATTTTAACCAAAAATCTTCCGGTACATTAAACATATGTTTCTTATTGCAAGTTTGTCCTTGAATAAAATAGTGAACATACAAGACAACGTGTCTTTTATTAGTACGTAAGTAAACAAACAAACGCTCATAATTAGTCTGCTGACATATGCAGTAACATATTGTGTCATTTATCTACCTATTATTTTGTCAACATTATTAAGGACAAGTGGTAGAAAATGAATTATTAATCTACTTGTTCATTTACTGCTTACTTTCTCTTTTAACATGTTCTATCTACACTTCTGTTATAATGTAATCACTTATTCTTCTGTCGTTTGATACTTTACATTAGTTTTGGATGATACCACAAATTTGGGTATTAATCCGATACCAAGTAGTTACAGGATCATACATTGGTCATATTCAAAGTCCTCATGTGTCCAGGGATATATTTCCTGAGTTTATAAACATAATATACATTTAAAAAAACGAAAGAAGATTTAATCATAGTTTTATCGACTAGATACGCTCCTGTACTTGGTATCATTACAGTGGATGTTAGGTGTAGATCCACCCATGGCGTTTGTTTACATGTTGATGCCGGTGAGCTACGGTGTGTAGTGAAGCATGTTTAGCTATTCCTCGTCCTGCAGGGAGGATACTTGTAAGAAACTTACTTTATTTGTCGCCATGGAGACGAGGATTAGTGATTTAGAAGTAGCTAAAACACTGCCGACGGCGGATGGACGTTAGCCGCTAGCTAGCTAGCCATGTCTTAAAGCACCTCTTCCTGAGGGCGTTTCAGTGTTTTAACTTCACCTTTATCGTTAGTTTTTAAGCCAATAAATGCGTCCGTTCTCCCTTTTCTGTCTACACACTGTGTCTGCTTGTAAGTACTCTGTGTGTGTGCGCTGCCGAACATGCTCCTCTGCTCAATGTACATCATCTACAAATGTATCTTTGTAGATGATGCTACATACATGGGGCGGTATAGCTCGGTTGGTAGAGTGGCCGTGCCAGCAACTTGAGGGTTCCAGGTTCGATCCCCGCTTTCTGCCATCCTAGTCACTGCCGTTGTGTCCTTGGGCAAGACACTTTACCTCACCTGCTCCCAGTGCCACCCACACTGGTTTAAATGTAACTTAGATGTTGGGTTTCACTATGTAAAAACGCTCTGAGTCACTAGAGAAAAGTGCTATATAAATATAATTCACTTCACTTCACATGTAAAAAATATAAACTACATGATGTTAGTGCAACAGTCGAGGAAAATGAGCAAACTACATAAATAACATCCTGTAATTTGATTTTGATATTTTTTTTAACTTAATGGATTGAAAATGAACACCAATGAGTTGACTGATGAACATTATCACATCATTTATTCAGAAAGTATAAATGACGACAAATAAAGATAGAATACTATTATATAATATCGCACTGCCGATATCATCGGCCGATAAATGCTTTAAAATGTAATATTGGAAATTATCGGTATCGGTTTCAAAATGTAAAATGTATGACTTTTTAAAACGCCGCTGTGTACACGGACATAGGGAGAAGTACAGAGCGCCAATAAACCTTAAAGGCACTTCCTTTGCGTAATATCTACGGCTTTGCACAAGTGAATGCAAGGCATTCTTAGTCAACAGCCATACCGGTCACACTGAGGGTGGCCGTATAAACAACTTTAACACTGTTGCAAATATGCGCCACACTGTGAACCCACACCAAACAAGAATGACAAACACATTTCGGGAGAACATCCGCGCCGTAACACAACATAAACACAACAGAACAAATACCCAGAACCCCTTGCAGCACTAACTCTTCCGGGACGCTACAATATACAACTCCGCTACCCCCTATGGCACCCCCCCCCCCAACCCCGCCCAACTCAACCTCCTCATGCTCTCTCAAGGAGAGCATGTCCCAAATTCCAAGCCGCTGTTTTGAGGCATGTTAAAAAAAAATAATGCACTTTGTGACTTCAATAATAAATATGGCAGTGCCATTTTGGCATTTTTTTTCCATAACTTGGGTTGATTTATTTTGGAAAACCTTGTTACATTGTTTAATGCATCCAGCGGGGCAACACAACAAAATTAGGCATAATAATGTGTTAATTCCACGACTGTATATATCGGTATCGGTTGATATCGGAATCGGTAATTAAGAGTTGGACAATATCGGAATATCGGATATCGGCAAAAAAGCCATTATCGGACATCTCTAACTGCAACATGTAAGTGTAAAAAAAAACAACAACATTATGATTTGTACATTTTCAGAATGTGCTTGTTCTATTTTTAAACAAGGAAAACAATCTGAAGTTGTCTTTATTTTTAAGTTATCGTGCCGTGATTTTACCAGTCCGGCCCACTTGGGAGTACATTTTTCTCCATGTGGACCCCCATCTAAAATGAGCTGGACACCCCTGGTCGAGTGTCCTACTATGACACTCCATGGCATTTGTGACCACACAACATAGTAATGGTAATTATTTAGTCGTGCCCTAATGTGTCTTTTAACATATGGAGAGTAGTTATATTGTTGTAAATGTTCTTTATAATGAAATCGGGTTCAATGGCTTGCAATAACCATGCAGGTGGTACCTCGGTTTGTATATGCCAGACTCTTCGTCCTAATTCCGTTTCTGGCAAAAAAACAGCCTGCCCCAGTTTTTTTCACATACCGTCTTGTTTATTGTACAGACAAACATTGCGGATCGAGTACCCAAACAAAGAATCCCACGAAATTGGTGACTCAGTCTTTGTGCTTATTTTTATTGAGGTTAACTGCGGTATAAGTAGGAGGGCTCGAAAAAATAGATTCACATCTGAATCGTATTTATTCCGGTTCTAAATGGATTCATCATTTTGCAAAATACTTTTTTATATTCATTTATTTATTTAATGTATTTTTTTTATTTTTTTTTAAAGAATCGATTCTTTATTTTCTTTTTTCTTTTTTCTTTTCTTTTTTTTAATCATGTTTTCCATGTCCCTAATTTTGGGGGGAAATAATTTAATGTCATTTTGCTGAATAAACACATGCAATTAAATATTGCTCAAATTATTGTGCAAAATAAAAAAAAACACAATGGAATAATGGAATGCGATGTGTGCCATTATTTTGCAAATAAGAGCAAATATACTTTTTATTTTTATTTTTTTTTATTAATAGCCAATTATTATTATTTTTTATTTTTACTTTTTATTTTTTTCTTAAAAATGAGCTTACTCGCTGCGTGTGTTCGCCATACATCAGCAACCAAAAGGAGGTTTTGTAACCTTTAACCTGTTTTGAAAAAGGTTTTATTATAATTACCACAACAAATAATATATTGCGAGAATCAGTTTGAATCTAGAATTGTGTTGAATCGAGAATGCATCCTGAATCAAAACAACACCACAAGAATTGGAATGGAATTGTGAGGTGCCCAGAGATCCCCACCTCTAATAATAAGCCACCATGGGGCCGAAGAAAGTTGCGAGTTGCAGTATATTAATAAAGAAGGTGAGAAACACTATTGAATTTAAAAGAGAACATGTAGCAATGCACACAGGTGGCTTCTCCCTTCCTCTCGCTCTGTGCCAATGAAAGTCTTCAATAAAACTAAACGTGATGTTCAATGTGTGACGCGTGGGTCGCGTGACGGCGATTTTTGGTGTGTACCCAATATGAAGAAAGCCGAGGAAGCAGCGTTCAGGTGAAAAAGGTATTTCATAAGAAAGGCGAGAGCAACTGGGAAGTGCTCTGAAAGCATAGGGGAAGCTAAACTGGTCCGGTTATAAAACGTAATGCTGGAGAAGAGCAAAGACTCACTCACTGGCAACAAATGATGGCCAAGACTCAACTTAAATAGTCGATATTGATAACACCAAACAGGTGCAGAGAACAACGCTCAAAGTCAGGCGCAAAGGTGCTGCAGGAAACAAGAAAACTACAAAATAAGAGTGCTAAACTGGAACCAAGACACTAAACTCAGAAAAAAATGTCACAATGTCAAAATGTTCATAATTTCAATGTATTTCACATATTTTTTCATGTAAAACTGTAACCATTCTCTAAAAAAATATTTGTGGGTGTTTGGAGCAGATTCAAGGAATTTACATAATCTACATAAAAAGTCTTCGACTGATCTTTTTGAACGGATTATTAACAAAAACTGAGAGGACACTGTCACTACCGTACTTTCCGGACTATGAGCCGCTACTTTTTTCCCACGCTTTGTGGCTTATGAAACGATGCCGCTAATTCATGGATTTTTCTCCGCTTACAGTCACACTGTTTCGTATTCAACAAATAGTTTTCATATTACGCCGACAGAGACACTGAAAAGGTGTGTCAATACTGTTTGTGCCATGGTCGCCGTCCTTTGGGCGACTTCGCTCAATGCACATGCTGCGGGGTTGAAAATGTACTTCCTGTTCCTTGCCTTTAACCGGAAGTATTTGTCCATAGCGTTTTTACTCGAAATGATTCATCACTCCCAGCAACGTTTAGAAGTTTTCCAATATAACTACAACTATTCTTACTTACTAAACCGGCCCATGTGGGATGTCTCTTGGAGTGTTTTCATGCATATTTTATACATATTTCATGAATATTTCATGCATATTTCATGCATATTTCATACATATTTCATGCAAATTTTATACATATTTCATGCATATTTCATGCATATTTTATACATATTTCATGCATATGTCATGCATATTTCATGCAGATGTGGGAGCGTCCCCACATCTGCGGTCCCCTCCAAGGTTTCTCAATGTATCCCATTGGGTTGAGTTTTTTCCTTGCCCTGATGTGGGATCTGAGCCGAGGATGTCGTTGTGGCTTGTGCAGCCCATTGAGATACTTGTGATTTAGAGCGACATAAATAAACTTTGATTGATTGATATTTGTACGTGCTATTGTACTGTAATCAAGCTAGCGTCGCCAGCATTGGAGAATAAGCTAACACGTTTACAAGTGTCTGTGTTAGTATTATTAACATACAATGGCATTTATTTATATTGTTTCAGTTTCAGTTCACCGTGGAGTTATTAAGTCGGTTTAGCCGATTGAAGAGCTGGCTTACGCAGCTAGTGGGTCCGTGACGATGGCTTCTGTTTTGTTTGATCAGCCGTTTTACTGCCGTGTTACTGTTTGGAAACAGTTACGGTATGTAAATAAACATTTACAAAAATATTTCATACCGGTACATACACTATATTGCCAAAAGTATTTGGCCACCTGCCTTGACTCACATATGAACTTGAAGTGCCATCCCATTCCTAACCCATAGGGTTCAATACACAAAATATTTCGTACCGGTGTATATCTGTGGCTTATCAATGCGGCTAATATGTGGCATTTTTATTTATTTTTTCAAAATTTTGTGGGTGCAGCTTAAATAACGGTGCCTAAAATGTCACATGACTTCAAATTACACACATTTATCGTACAAAATCCTTCTCAATGATCATTGGAACTACAGATGTACGATAATTACTTTTTTTGCCGATATTCCGATATTGTCCAACTCTTAATTACCGATTCCGATATCAACCGATACCAATATATACAGTCGTGGAATTAACACATTACTATGCCTACCGTATTTTTCGGACTATAAGTCGCATTTTTTTCATAGTTTGGCCGGGTGTGCGACTTATACTCAGGAGCGACTTATGTGTGAAATTATTAACACATTACCGTAAAATATCAAATAATATTATTTAGCTCATTCACGTAAGAGACTAGACGTATAAGATTTCATGGGATTTAGCGATTAGGAGTGACAGATTGTTTGGTAAACGTATAGCATGTTCTATATGTTATAGTTATTTGAATGACTCTTACCATAATATGTTACGTTAACATACCAGGCACGTTCTCACTTGGTTATTTATGCCTCATATAACGTACACTTATTCAGCCTGTTGTTCACTATTCTTTATTTATTTTAAATTGCCTTTCAAATGTCTATTCTTGGTGTTGGCTTTTATCAAATACATTTCCCCAAAAATGCGACTTATACGCCAGTGCGACTTATATATGATATATGGGGGGTGTAAGAAGAGTTAGTGCTGCAAGGGGTTCTGGGTATTTGTTCTGTTGTGTTTATGTTGTGTTACGGTGCGGATGTTCTCCCGAAATGTGTTTGTCATTCTTGTTTGGTGTGGGTTCACAGTGTGGCTGTCATGTCTGTGTAATCATGTTTTGTTTTAGTCATGTTTTGTTTTGTTTAGTTATTGACTCTTCAGTTTCTGGCTTTTTAATCGCACGTTAAAAAATGAGCGCCGGTAAAGAAACGTATAGTTAACGTGTCTTGTTTCCATGGTTACCCATTAGTTTCACCTGTTCCACGTTCGGACTCATTATGCACTCTTGTTTGTCACCATAGCAACCCATTAGTTTTCACCTGTCACGTCACGCACCTGTTTTGAGTCACGCACCTGTTGTTAATCATGTCTGTGTTATTTAAGCTTTTCATTTTCTGTTGTTCATCCTGGTGTCATCTTTTCTAACCCTGCTATCCTCTCGTATCAAGCCACAGTAAGTGTTTTTATTTCGTGTTCACAGTTTCTACCTTAGAGCAAGTTTTGTTTTCATTCGCCAAGTTTTTTACCTCCGCCATTGTGCGTGCCTTTTGTTTGCTTCTGTTTTGTAGTTTGTTAGTGTTTACAATTAATCATGTACCCACCTTCAAGCCATGTCCGATCCAAGTTCACTTGCATCTCGGGAAAACAAAAACTCCACAGTCCAAGTTCTGACAGTGGCACAAATTTGTAACAGTGTTAAAGTTGTTTATACGGCCACACTCAGTGTGACCTGTATGGCTATAACCAAGTATGCATTGCATTCACTTGTGTGTGTGAAAAGCCGTTAATATTATGTGACTGGGCCGGCACCCAAAGGCAGTGCCTTTAAGGTTTATTGGCGCTCTGTACTTCTCCCAAAGTCCGTGTACACAGCGGCGTTTTAAAAAGTCATACATTTTAGTTTTTGAAACCGATACCGATAATTTCCGATACTACATTTTAAAGCATTTATCGACATCTCTAATTGGAACACATTTGCAGGGATGCTAAAAAAAAAAAAAGACAACTGTGCAACCTTCGCCGTGTTTACGTCATCAAAAACCCACGGCGGGGGGAAAACTTGAGCAACCGGTCCGAGAAGCGATGGATCCTTTCTCTCGACTGGCAACTTTTCCCCTCGGATAACCCAAACACGCCAGCGCGCCTCGCCGACGTTTTTCTATCTCGTCGGCAGCGACGACCAGATGCTGAGGCGCTTGGAAAGAAGTGGGATCCAATAAATCTTTTGGCAGGGGTGAACCTGCTGCAGACACGCTGTAACTTTAGACAGCTCCCCTCTTTCCACTTGACTAACCAGCCCCCCCACTAATGACACACTCTTTGTTCGACACTTTATCTCTAAATGACTTCAGCCATTCCCCCCTTAAAGCCTTTCTTTATGGGCGCACAAGGATCACCTACGCCGAGGTCAGGGACCAGGTTGTGCCCGAGACCAGTGCCCCAGAGAGGGGGTCACTGATGGC
Source organism: Nerophis lumbriciformis (assembly GCF_033978685.3). NCBI lineage: Eukaryota > Metazoa > Chordata > Actinopteri > Syngnathiformes > Syngnathidae > Nerophis > Nerophis lumbriciformis. The sequence goes on along the minus strand of NC_084550.2, from coordinate 57,099,663 downwards.
GGTGGTAGAGGGACGGGGGACAGCTGGCAGACCTCCCAGCAGCCTGCAGGGTTGACCCCAGTCAGATGGTGGTCTGTGCTCCCAGGTGAAAAACATCTGGTGCAGTTGGACGGAGACGGCGGTCACACTCGCTACTTTATCAGAACAAAGACGAGGTCCGATTACTTCATTTTCGCTACATTTTACCATAGCGTTTTTACTCAAAATAACTCTCCATTCATCACTCTCGGCAACGTTTGGAAGTTTTACAATATAACTAAAACAATTCTTACTTACTAAACCGTCCCATGTGTGATGACGTGCTAGTGTTTTACACTGCAAAAACTGAAATCTAAGTAAAATTAAATATCTCAAATAAGGGTGATATTTGCTTATTTTCTGTCTGATAAGATAATTCTTCTCACTAAGCAGATTTTATGTTAGAGTGTTTTACTTGTTTTAAGGGTTTTGGTCTTAAATGATCTCAGTAAGATATTACAGCTTGTTGCTGAGATTTGATGACCTATATTGAGTAAAACATGCTTGAAACTAGAATATCAACTGTTGCAAAGCTGTGTCATCAACACTCACAAGTATAAAACTACTTTTTTAAAGTAATAATTGTTTACTTCAAGCATGAAAAAAAAAAAACATGATGCCGAGCGCATATCATTACGTCAAGATAATGGCACTAGCATTTACTTCATTTAAGAATATTTTTCAACATATTGAGCAAAAAGGTCTCTTTTTTTTCTACCAAGAAAAGTGCACTTGTTATTAGTGAGAATGTACTTATTTTAAGGTATTTTTTGGGTTCATTGAGGTTAGCTAATTTGACTTGTTTTGGAAAGTCTTGACAAGCTGAATTTTCTTGTTCTATTGGCAGATAATTTTGCTTACTTCAAATAAAATACCCCTCATATTTGTATTTTTTTTTTCTTGTTTTTGAACACTGACTTTTTGCATTGTAACGATACCAATATTTCAGTACCGGTACTGGTACTAAAGTTATTTCGGTACTTTTCTAAATAAGGGGACCACAGAAAAATTGCATTATTGGCTTTATTTTAACAAAAAATCTTAGGGTACATTAAACATATGTTTCTTATTGCAAGTTTGTCCTTAAATAAAAATAGTGAACATACAAGACAACTTGTCTTTTAGTAGTAAGTAAACAAATAAAGTCTCTTAATTTAGTCTGCTGACATATGCAGTAACATATTGTGTCATTTATCATTCTATTATTTTGTCAACATTATTAAGGACAAGTGGTAGAAAATGTAGAATTAATCTACTTGTTCATTTACTGTTAATATCTGCTTACTTTCTCTTTTAACATGTTCTATCTACACTTCTGTTAAAATGTAATAATCACTTATTCTTCTGTTGTTTGATACTTTACATTAGTTTTGGATGATACCACAAATGTAGGTATCAATCCGATACCAAGTAGTTACAGGATCATACATTGGTCATATTCAAAGTCCTCATGTGTCCACGGACATAGTTCCTGAGTTTATAAACATAATATACATTTAAAGAAACGAAAGAAGATTTAATCATAGTTTTATCGACTACGCTCCTGTACTTGGTATCATTACAGTGGATGTCAGTTGTAGATCCACCAATAGCGTTTGTTTACATGTTGACGCCGGTGAGCTACGGTGTGTAGTGAAGCATGTTTGGCTATGCCTCGTCCTGCAGGGATGATACTTGTAAGAAACTTACTTTATTTGTCGCCATGGAGACGAGGATTAGTGATTTAGAAGTAGCTAAAGCACTGCCGACGGTGGATGGACGTTAGCCGCTAGCTAGCTAGCCACGTTTTAAAGCAGTGGTCTCCAACCACCGGGCCAGGGCCCGGTACCGGTCCGTGGATCGGAAATTTAAAAAAATAAAAATAAAAGATAAAAATATATTTTTTTATTTTTTTTTATTAAATCAACATAAAAAACACAAGATACACTTACAATTAGTGCACCAACCCCAAAAAAACATCCTCCCCCATTTACACTCATTTACACTCATACACACAAAAGGGTTGTTTCTTTCTGTTATTAATATTCTGGTTCCTACATTATATATCAATACATATCAATACAGTCTGCAGGGATACAGTCCGTAAGCACACATGATTGTATTTTTTTATGACAAAAAAAAAAAATAATACCCCCACCCCCCATCAAAAAAACAACTTTATATCAACAGATAGACTTGTAGTTGATCTAGAGATTTAAGCGTTGAATAAAAAAAAAATATATATATGACTTATTTTAAAAACAAATGTATGACTGAAACCCTTCCTGGTCCCCGGGCCAGGACCTAACTTAATGGAAGCTCCAAAGGTTATAAAATGTATATATTGTCTATACACATTATTTCAATCTGCCAGAAAAAATATCACAGATTACATTACAAAACTTCTTTGACAAAACATGATCGTAATGTAAGACCATTTTTCATTTTGTTCTGAAGTTAGACCGGATTTGTTGCATGGCCCTATTATTGTGAAGCCGTAAGTGCGTGATTAGAATGAGAAGAGGTCTATTGATATTTTTTTGACGTTGCGACAGATATAAACAATATTAAGGACTTCATGCCTTTGTCTTTTTATTTAATCTCACTAAAGCAGTTCGAGTAACACTCTACATTTTATGTTTTTATTGCAGTCAACTGTAAGCCAAACACGGATGTCTCTGCAAGCGGCAAAGCGCGTCAGCACGCGTTTGCTCCAATTATGTCTTCTGACGGTAATTGAAGATGAAATAGTCGACTTGCCATAGCTTTGGATCTGGGATTTAAAAAAATTTCTGTTTTCCTGCATGTGGCTCAACACTAACTCAACGCCATTATATTTCCCCAAGCTACGTAACGAGTTGAGGGTCAAAAAGGAGTCTGGATGCATGCACGTTAATCGCACGTTTAAAAATGAACGCCGGTAAAGAAACGTATAGTTAACGTGTTAACTTGTTCAACCCTACTAAAAACTAGTGACATGTCTATGTAGCTACTTGATTAAACTCTACTGCAAAAAGTCTGTGTAAAAAAACCAAGAAAAAAAAATACAAAAATTAGTAGTATTTTATTTGAACTAAGCAAAATTATCTGCCAATAGAACAAGAAAATTTTGCTTGTCAAGACTTTCCAAAACAAGTCAAATTAGCTAACCTCAATGAACCCAAAATACCTTAAAATAAGTATATTCTCACTAATAACAAGTGCACTTTTCTTGGTAGAAAAAAAAAGAGACCTTTTTGCCCAATATATTGAAAAATATTCTTAAATGAAGTAAATGCTAGTGCCATTATCTCGGCTTTACATTTCTTGAAACCAGCAAACTTATACTAAAAACTAATTTATTGTTCTTAATGGAAAGGCAACCGCTTGTTACTCTTGGGGTCTCCTAGCCTCTCAGGCAAATCATATGGTCTAAAAATGCATTTTTCCATGGATAACATGACATCATCGCGCCAAGTGCGTGCTCTTTCAGTCAATTAGTGCGCATATATACATATATAATATTTTTTTATTGTAATTTTGAAGAATTTATCTGAATGTGCATGAACTATTTCTGTTCAAAATTGTTTGATATGTTAAATGTTTCAATATTAACTGTCAGTTTACTGTACTGTGCCAACTGTACTACTTTATGAGTATGTATTTTCTATTGTTTCATTGAAAATAAAAAAGCAAAGTCCATTTAGCTGTCATCTGTTTTAATTATGAGACACAATTGTGTCAAAGTCATGATTTTTTATTTCATGCTTGAAATAAGAAATGATTACTTTAAAAAAGTAGATTTATACTTGTGAGTGTTGATGACACAGCTTTGCAACAGTTGATATTCCAGTTTGAAGCATGTTTTACTCAATATAGGTCATCAAATCTCAGCAACAAGCTGTAATATCTTACTGAGATCATTTAGGACAAAAACCCTTAAAACAAGTAAGACTCTAACATAAAATCTGCTTAGTGAGAAGTATTATCTTATCAGACAGAAAATAAGCAAATATCACCCTTATTTGAGATATTTAATCTTACGTAGATTTCAGTTTTTGCAGTGTAGCTACTTAATTAAACTAAATAAGACATTCTAAATTAATATTTGGATATTTAGAAATTAGCAGGACCTTTAAGCTGGAAGTATGTATTTTATACTGAAAACAAACATTATTCAACTTGCAATTTTTAAATCAAGCATCCTCGGCATGTTGCAGAATATTTGAACAAGATTTTCTATGGATAGTGTTGCGTTTGGACCAGTTGTTCCTCCCAGGGAATTCAAGTCGCTGGTCGCTCCCAAGTTGTTTACGACACTTAAAGCTGAGTAGAAGAACCACCAGAGACAGAATAGGTATTTTGACATATATTTGCAAAGTTTTGTAAATATACCGAGACCATAGAACATTCAATCGCGCAGCTAAGATGGTCTAATCTCAAAAATGGCAACCTTCTCTTCTATAAAGTCTCTTTCCCTCCCACCCTCGTTGTCTTGTCTTTCCAGCCTAAACACATGCCCATTGTCCTCCGCACCTGGACATAAAAATAGATAAGAAGAAGGAGTATCTCTCTTTCTTACATTCCACACTCAAGGTTAGCACACAGTATTTGCAGACAACCAAAAGACCACAATTGGAAGAAAAACACTAGCTGTTTTGTACTATGATTATGAAATTAAAGAAGTAACACTTAAATTCGGATATATGTAAATATCTGCCTCCGACAATAGTTATTTTCTTAAATTTTTAACTAGAATAGACAAAATATGCTAAAATTAGGATTCAACTTTAAAATCAATGACTAAATATTAGTAAATAACTCTTAAAACTAGGGACATTTCTAGGAATAAAGTGTAAAATCTTGGCAAGTGGCAAATATTTTCAGAGTAAAATGGAGCGCAATACAACCAACACAGGTGTACGGGATGTGGATTTGCAAAAACACATTTATGCTGACTGAGCAATTTTCGCAATCGATTCAAGAACGCCTCGATGTAAGAACTTTTCGATTTGTGAACCGCAGACCAATTAAAAAAATGCTTTGTTGTACGCACCTGGGCTCCGTGTGTGTGTGTGTGTGTGTGTGTGTGTGTGTGTGTGTGTGTGTGTGTGTGTGTGTGTGTGTGTGTGCGTGTGTGTGTGTGTGCGTGTGTGTGTGTGTGTGTGTGTGTGTGTGTGCCTGAAGGGCAGCCATTTTGTGCCTGGCGGGCTGATCGATCTCTGGTGCTCATTCAGTCTGCAAAGTGCAGCTGTGGCCACAGTACTACTTTCAAGTGTTTTTAGTTTTTTTTTTTACTAAATGTTTCTAGTTTAGCCAGCTCAATTTGCGTCCAAAGAAAGCAATGAATAAACAATGTATGATCTGAAACCTTCAGGAAGTATCCACAGCCTTGTTGACAATGCCTTACCAAATTTTTTCGCACGCAAGATAGAGTTTTTATTTCAGTTTTAGTTCATTTTGTTTTGTGATTTTGATTTCAAACTGTGAGTGCACCACGGGGCTAGTGACAGTGTGTGTGTGTCGGCATGGCGGCTGCGAATGAGGACAGTTCACCTGGTCGTTGTTGTTTTGGCTTGTTATTAAATAGAACATTCATTAGCCCCTTGTTATGTTTGTTTGGTACCTAGTACTGTATAGCGCTTTATACCATATTTTTCGGAGTATAAGTCGCTCCGGAGTATAAGTCGCACCGGCCGAAAATGCATAATAAGGAAGGAAAAAAACATATATAAAAGTCGCATTTTTGGGGGAAATGTATTTGATAAAAGCCAACACCAAGAATAGACATTTGAAAGGCAATTTAAACTAAATAAAGAATAGTGAACAACAGGCTGAATAAGTGTACGTTATATGAGGCATAAATAACCAACTGAGAACGTGCCTGGTATGTTAACGTAACATATTATGGTAAGAGTCATTCAAATAACTATAACATATAGAACATGCTATACGTTTACCAAACAATCTGTCACTCCTTGTCCCTAAATCCGATAAAATATTATATGCTCTTACGTGAATGAGATAAATAATATTATTTGATATTTTACGCTAATGTGTTAATAATTTCACACATAAGTCGCACCCCCGGCCAAACTATGAAAAAAACTGCGACTTATAGTCCGAAAAATACGGTACTGTGTTCAAAATCCTACTACATTTTTCTTGTACTTTTCTTAAGGCTGGAACTCATTATTCATGTTTACATTGTTTCTTATGGAGAAATTTGCTTCAATATTCAAATGTTTCTATTCCCAAACTCAGTTTAAGAACCAATTAAGTTTGTAAATCTATGTTTCACTTTACAACATTGGGTTCTGTCTCTGCTGTGTTGTGCAATACACCTTCCAAAAGACAAGAGAGTCACGTTTTCCCTTCCACCAATCTTTAGTAAAGCAAAACATACCATCAATATGGAGCAATTTCAAATTTTGAAGATAAAAACTTCCCTCCAACTACCTTTCAATCAATCATTTATGATTTAGGTCAGGGGTCCCCAAACTTTTTGACTCGGGGGCCGCATTGGGTTATCAGGTTTACCATAAATTGATTAACGTGGATCCCGACTTAAACAAGTTGAAAAACGTATTCGGGTGTTACCATTTAGTGGTCAATTGTACGGAATATGTACTGTACTGTGCAATCTACTAATACAAGTCTCAATAAATCAATTAATCTATTTATTTATTGAACACTTTACTGAGCCACAGGTAATCGCTGTTCCCCTTGCCTAAACGCCGCATTGAGTTGCAGGACAAGCTAATATGATTAGCATCAAACTAGACTTCCGTCAACGTTGTGGCTCTGATAACAAGTAAGCTAGCTAAATGGTTAGCTAACCACCAAGAAATGGTATTACGGAATTCCTGGAATTTCGAGAAAACCAGGAATTTTTCCAGTTCAAACAGCAACTTCGTGTTTTGTCCTAATTAAGAGGAATGTTTGACGGTGGAACGGTTGATGTGGGTTGAAAAATGTGTGAGGAATAGTCACCAGAAAAAAGGCTGGAAATAGGGCTTTGGAAAACCAGGAATCCTGGAAAACCCTGGAATTTTTTAAAACTTGGAAAAAGAGTAGTTTGAATTTCCAGAATGGTGGAATGTGTTGAAGGTGGAATGGTTTGAATCGGTAGAAAAATGTGAAAATGGTGAAAGTTTGAAAAATGGCCAAATCATTTTGAAATTGGGAAAAATGTCCCGGAAAACCTGGAATTCCGGAAAATCTGGGAATTTTTGGAATTTGTTAAGGCTGAAAAGTTTGAAGTTGGAAACGTTTTGAATGGGATGAAAAATGTGGAAGGTAGAGCGCACCAAAATCTGGAGAAGAAGAAGGAATTGTTGAATAATAGACGAATTTTGGTGAAGAAAAGCAAAGTTCTGTGGGAAGTGTAAGTGTCAAAAAGAGGTTGGTAGATGAGAATAAATCTAATGGTAAAAAATAGTGTAGAAATGCACCCAATTGCAGGAAATTAAGTCTTGATTTTCCCAAAAAATGTTCAGGGTTTGCATGGCAGCAACTTTGTGCCAATAGAAAATGTCCTCTTTTTTCTCAGTTTTCCTCTTTTTTTTCCTCGAATAATGCTTAAATGCCTGTGAATTGAATTAAAACATACTGTTCTTCTTCTACACTTTTTAATGTGGCCCTCGGTTCATTCGACCAGCGCCACCTACAGCTTTCATCAGGTACTGATTAGGAAGAACCTATTTTTATGCTCCTGGATAGTTGATACAAATCAGAATACGACGTTATATCACAATGTTAGATGATTATTTGGATCCACCCCCCTAGTTTGTGTAGGAGACGCATGCAGTGACTTCGGTGTTCGTATAGATGTAAGGAAAAATGGTGGAAAAACGCCGAAGCAAAATTCAGACACCTAAGAAAATACATGTGCACCCGCAGCCTCTTATTAAGTTTCAGTGGAAAGTAAAGATTAGTATCTGTGGGGGCAGAAAAAAATGGTGGTTCTGCAATGTGTGTGTGTGTGTGTGTGTGTGTGTTCTTGTATTTCTACCCTTCTTGAGACATCAACAAGGAAAAGTACCTTCTATATGAGGACCGGTGAACAAGTTAGGACATAAATAATGGTCCCAATACAGAAAAACCATTGCATCTGATAGATAATGTCTCATTTGCACCCCTGGTGGTGAAATCTATCAAAAAAAAGGAGGGATTTTTCAAATGGACTGTGTGTCGGTTTTGAACATATGAAATAACAAGTGTGTGTAAGAATTTGAAGTGCTCCCCCTCTGGCCAACATATGAAATAACAACTGTATGTAAGAAATTTAAATGCGCCCCCTTTGGCCAAAATTAATTTAAAAAAAAATATGTACAGTATATAGAGACATACTGTAATAACTTGAAGTCAATAATGAAGATTAAAAACCAATTACAAACAAAAAATAAAAATAAATGGACTAAAAACAGTCTTTTTCTCACAATGTGTCGACTTTTGTCTTATAAAATTGGGAACAATTTCTCATATTCTTTCTGTTTCTGTAATATTGCAATATTTTCCTTGTAAAATTATTACTTTTTTATGTAAAATTATTACTTTTTTATGTAAAATTATTACTTTTTTATGTAAAATTATTACTTTTTAATGCAAAATGGCGACATTTGTCATGTAAAATTCAGACTTTTATCACAATATTGCAGTTGTTCTTGTAAAATAGTGACATTCTTTGGAGTAAAATCATGACTTCTGTCATAGTTTTGCCACGTAAAATTCCGATTATTATTATAATTTTGCCAACATGTATAGTTTTCTTATAAAATTCTGACTTTTATCACAATATTGCCATTGTTCTTGTAAAATAGTGACATTCTTTGGAGTACAATCATGACTTCTGTCATAGTTTTGCCAAGTAAAATTCCTATTATTACTATAATATTGCCTACATTTTAAAGTCTTCTTATAAAATTGTGACTTTTGTCGAGTGAAATTAGGACTCTTTTCATAAAATTGCCAAAATGTTAAGCTTTTCTTTTAAATTTGTGACTGTTATTGAGTACAATTGCAACTTTTAGCATAATATTGCACAAATGTTCAGTTTTTCTTGTAAAGTTTTGACTTGGGTTGAGTAAAACTACGATTTTTATTATAATACTGCCAAAATTCCAAGTTTCTTTTGTGAAATTCTGACCTTTTTCTTGTGAAATTCAAACTGATTTTTCACAACAAGCTTTTTTATATTTGCATATATATATATGTATATATTATTAATGTTGAAAAAAAAAATCTTTATATATCTAGAGAGGGTGGTCCTAAAGAGGTAAGCATTTTTCAGAGGTCTCAAGAAGGTAACAAATACAAGATTGCGTGTGTGTGCGTGTGTGTGCGTATGAGTGCGTATGTGTGTGTGCGTGTGCGTGTGTGTGTGTGTGTGTGTGTGTGTGTGTGTGTGTGTGTGTGTGTGTGTGTGTGTGTGTGTGTGTGTGTGTGTGAGGGACAGCTGTCGTCTGCTGACAACACTAAGTTGCAGGTTTAGAGTCTGACTGGTTCTGCCTGCACTTCTGCTAAGGATGTGATTTTTTGTTTTTGTTTTTTTTAAAGACGGGCCACAATTCAAGTCTCTTCATGAAGAAAAAAAACTCCCTGGAGGAGTTTAACGAAGCGAAACATGTCACAAATGTTATGAATTAGTCCGGAAAAGTGTTTCCAACATCTTGTCCTTGTCCTCGT
>NC_084550.2:57057500-57085000 GCF_033978685.3 Nerophis lumbriciformis | reverse complement strand
TGAAGTGACATGAGCCTGTAATGCATTCATATCAAATGTGAATTATATGTTGTGTTTTTTTAACACTTTACAGGCCCAATGGTTTGCTTATCAATAATATTCATATGTGAAATATTTTGCTGCATGCTTTGAATGGGAAATAGTAGCGTCGTAAAATTTTTTTTTTTTCTTCTATTTTTAAGGATTCAATGAGCTTTATATGTCAGACACTAATTTAGACTCAGGTCAAGTATGAAGAAAAACACAAATAAATAAATAATAAAAGGCAATGAACAAAAAACACTTTTTAACAAGATTAGCCAGCTAAGAACACTCTGAGGAATGAGATAGATAAATACCAATAATAATGTTTAAATTGATTAAAATGTATTTTATCTTTTGAAGTGACATGAGCCTGTAATGCATTCATATCAAATGTGAATTATATGTTGTGTTTTTTTAACACTTTACAGGCACAATGGTTTGCTTATCAATAATATTCATATGTGAAACATTTTGCTGCATGCTTTGAATGGGAAATAGTAGCGTCGTAAAAATAATATTTTTTTTTTCTATTTTTAAGGATTCAAGAAGCTTTATATGTCAGACACTAATTTAGACTCAGGTCAAGTATGAAGAAAAACACAAATAAATAAATAATAAAAGGCAATGAACAAAAGACACTTTTTAACAAGATTAGCCAGCTAAGAACACTCTGTGGAATGAGATAGATAAATACCAATAATAATGTTTCAATTGGTTAAAATGTATTTTATCTTTTGAAGTGACATGAGCCTGTAATGCATTCATATCAAATGTGAATTATATGTTGTGTTTTTTTAACACTTTACAGGCCCAATACTTTGCTTATCAATAACATTCAAATGTGAGACATTTTGCTGCATGCTTTGAATGGGAAATAGTAGCGTCGTAAAAATAATATTTTGTTTTCTATTTTTAAGGATTCAAGGAGCTTTATATGTCAGACACTAATTTAGACTCAGGTCAAGTATGAAGAAAAACACAAATAAATAAATAATAACAGGCAATGAACAAAAGACACTTTTTAACAAGATTAGCCAGCTAAGAACACTCTGTGGAATGAGATAGATAAATACCAATAATAATGTTTAAATTAGTTAAAATGTATTTTATCTTTTGAAGTGACATGAGCCTGTAATGCATTCATATCAAATGTGAATTATATGTTGTGTGTTTTTAACACTTTACAGGCCCAATGGTTTGCTTATCAATAATATTCAAATGTGAAACATTTAGCTGCATGCTTTGAATGGGAAATAGTAGCGTCGTAAAAAAAGTATTTTTTTTCTACTTTTAAGGATTCAATTAGCTTTATATGTCAGACACTAATTTAGACTCAGGTCAAGTATGAAGAAAAACACAAATAAATAAATAATAAAAGGCAATGAACAAAAAACACTTTTTAACAAGATTAGCCAGCTAAGAACACTCTGTGGAATGAGATAGATAAATACCAATAATTATGTTTAAATTGATTAAAATGTATTTTATCTTTTGAAGTGACATGAGCCTGTGAATTATATGTTGGGTTTTTTAACACTTTACAGGCCCAATGGTTTGCTTATCAATAATATTCATATGTGAAACATGTTGCTGCATGCTTTGAATGGGAAATAGTAGCGTCGTAAAAATATTTTTTTCTTCTTCTATTTTTAAGGATTCAATGAGCTTTATATGTCAGACACTAATTTAGACTCAGGTCATGTATGAAGAAAAACACAAATAAATAAATAATAAAAGGCAATGAACAAAAGACACTTTTTAACAAGATTAGCCAGCTAAGAACACTCTGTGGAATGACATAGATAAATACCAATAATAATGTTTAAATTAATTAAAATGTATTTTATGCCAGGTTTATCTTTTGAAGTGACATAAGCCTGTGAATTATATGTTGTTTTTTTAACACTTTCCAGGCCCAATGGCTTGCTTATCAATAACATTCAAATGTGAGACATTTTGCTGCATGCTTTGAATGGGAAATAGTAGCGTCACCTCTCGTCAACAAAGAGAATATACAAATGGAATGACAGGAACCCTAAATTATAGTTAAATACGGGGTCAAAAACAACATATCTGAAGCACCTATTATGTTTTATGTTATGAAGAAATTTGTCGCGTTGCTATTTTATGCTAATTCAAGGAACAGAAATGATGATTCTCCATTCAAATATAAAATAAAAATCTTCTGGTAAATTATGCCGCGTATTCAGTTCTTTAGATGTCTCAGTAGAGGGACCATGCTGACAGAGAAATACACAGAAATGTGTGGCAGTGATATGCCATTGACGTTAATCAGTGTGCAGAAATATGTAATGCTTGTAAAAACACTCAGCGAGCTTGTAGTGGGGAGGGGGGGGGGGGCGGTGCAAAGGATGGAAAGGGTAAAGATGGAAAGGATAATGCAGGTATAAAGTAGACAAAAAATGTACCGTAGTAGCAATATACAATATAACATATATGTAATATTTACATATTATATATACAGTATATGATATATACTGTATATTATATTGTATTATATTATATTTTTATATAATATATAACAATGACCATGTACAATACTACAGTATATGTAACAGGGGCAGCATAAAATAGAGAGTAGATCCAGCAGAAATTATACTTTATATTATATGTATTATATATATTACATTTAGTTAACGAGGGTCCCTGCTTGGCTGCACTACAACACCCGACCAAGAAAAAGCACATTGGCATCGAAGAATAAATACTTTTTAATCATTCTTTATTATTTTTTTATTCAATTTATCAATGAGAGCAACAGTTTTCATATCATAAATTATATTCAATACAATTCCTACATGCAATTAGTTATCGGTCAAATAATAGCATACTGTTATTCCTACGATTGTCTATTACATATGGAGCTGTTATATTGACATCCATTTTCTACCGCTTGTCCCTTTTGGGGTCACGGGGGGGGCTGCTGGAGCCTATCTCAGCTGCATTCGGGCGGAAGGCGGGGTACACCCTGGACAAGTCGCCACCTCATCGTGTATAAATTCGATAATAATACACCTTTTCAAGTTGTAGAACGCTTTGTTTATCGTGGCTTTTTTTGTACATTTTATAGTGTGTTATTTTATGATTGAAATGTAGAAGTTCATTTTTATATATTTTTATTGCAGGATGGTAAATTAATGAGGTATTCATATGAACAAATGGCAGTGTCATTTATTGAATTAATTATTTAATTTAACATTTGAGTGTTGTTGTGTTTTTTTTTAATTAAATGAACTAGTTATAATTATTTGTTTAATTATTAATTAGTAATAACATTATTTTTAAAAAGTAAATAAAGCAGATAGATGGATAGTATTTTATTGATTCCTTCAGGAGAGTTCCCTCAGGAAAATTCAAATTCCAGCAGCAGTGTACAGAATTGAGATCAAATTTAAAAAGTAAATAATGGGGGTATAAATGGAAACAAAATAAAAAATATTACAATAGAATAAAAATAAAAAGCAACAATGAGAATAAAAATATAACAGTAAAATAAGAATATAACAAGAGAAAATAGGCATGTAGACCTCATTAAAGTTGCACACAATTTAGTCCACTTGTTAGAGAAAAGTACAAATATTATGGTGCTTACCATCATTCTGCAGCAAATCCGATTATCCATGACCCCCCCCCGGGAAAAATGTCAGTTGTAAAAAAGCAGTAATAAGAAGATAATGTGGACACTCCACTCGCGAGTTGGTCTGGAGTGTGACAAGTCTTCCTCCGGCGGCGGCAGCAGCCTGTTTGCTTTGGCCCGGGAGGGGAAGTCATGTTAAGTAAATGCACGCACTTATCTGCTTGCTCCTCCTACTCCCTTTCTTTCTCCTCCTTCTCCTCACCTTCTTCTATCTGCATTGGAAATCTCTTTAGTTAAGAGCTCTTCAGCGAGCTTGTTTACACAACCAAGAAGCTCTCAGTCCACACTTTAGATAGAAAGATTTGTTAGTTTGTGCTAAATAGCTCCTTACAGTGTGTGTGTGTGTGGGTTTGCTTGTCTTTCCTGCGTAGCGGGGTCCCACCAACCGTAATGACCTCTATTGTGAGGCCAATATTGCCTTTCACACAGTATTAAAACTGTTTTTAAGCCATTTTTTCTTTTTCAAAAGTGTCAGTCAGACGTACCACAACAGTGTGATGGAAGTGTGTTATTCAAAATGAAGCTGCAATTTAGACAGTTTTAAAGTGCTTTTAGTCAGCCTTACTGGGAATACACTCATGTTTGTGTGTCCAAGAAGCACTATTGTTGCATTTAATCCACTTTCTACATAAAAGCTGTTTACACATGTCCAACCTAATACAGTAGATTAGACTTAGACTTCCTTTATTGTCAGTCAGATGTGAACTTTACAGTACAGATAAGAACAAGATTTTGTTGCATTAGCTCATTGTTGTGCAGGATAGAAGAGCAATAAGGTGCACTGCAAAAACTGCAATCTAAGTAAGATTAAATATCTCAAATAAGGGTGATATTTGCTTATTTTCTGTCTGATAAGATAATTCTTCTCACTAAGCAGATTGCATGTTAGTGTTTTACTTGGTTTACTTGGTTCTTGTCCTAAATGATCTCAGTAAGATATTACAGCTTGTTGCTGAGATTTCATGACCTAAATTTAGTAAAACATACTTGAAACTAGAATATCAACCGTTGCAAAGCTGTGTCATCAACACTCACAAGTATAAAACTACTTTTTTAAAGTAATAATTTTTTACTTCAAGCATGAAAAAAAAAATCATGATGTATGCATATCGTTATGTCAAGATAATGGCACTAGCATTTACTTCATTTAAGAATATTTTTCAACATATTGAGCAAAAATGTTTTTTTTTCTACCAAGAAAAGTGCACTTATTAGTGAGAATATACTTATTTTAAAGTATTTTTGGGTTCATTGAGGTTAGCTAATTTGACTTGTTTTGGAAAGTCTTGACAAGCTAAATTTTCTTGTTCTATTGGCAGATAATTTTGTTTAGTTCAAATAAAATACCCCTCATTTTTGTATTTTTTTTTTTCTTGTTTTTGAACACTGACTTTTTGCAGTGTAACGATACCAATATTTTGGTACCGGTATAAAGTTATTTCGGTACTTGTCGGTACTTTTCTAAACAAAGGGACCACAAAAAAATTGCATTATGGGCTTTATTTTAACAAAAAATCTTAGGGTACATTAAACATATGTTTCTTGTTGCTAGTTTGTCCTTAAATAAAAATAGTGAACATACAAGACATCTTGTCTTTTAGTAGTAAGTAAACAAATAAAGTCTCTTAATTTAGTCTGCTGACTTATGCAGTAACATATTGTGTCATTTATAATTCTATTATTTTGTCAACATTATTAAGGACAAGTGGTAGAAAATGTATTATTAATCTACTTGTTCATATACTGTTAATATCTGCTTACTTTCTCTTTTAACATGTTCTATCTACACTTCTGTTAAAATGTAATAATCACTTATTCTTCTGTTGTTTGATACTTTACATTAGTTTTGGATGATACCACAAATGTAGGTATCAATCCGAATTTTCTTGTTCTATTGGCAGATAATTTTGCTTAGTTCAAATAAAATACCCCTCATTTTTGTTTTTGTTTTCCTCCTTTTTGAACACTGACTTTTTGCAGTGTGCATATATAAATAGATTTACTATATATACTATATATTTACAGATAAATATATTGCACTTTTGCATATGCAAAAGATCCCATTAGAGGTGTAACAGGACTGTATAGCCTCATGGTACCTCCTAGTTAAAGTTCATTTTCGGTACGTTATGGCAACAAAATGCCAAATCACCCAATAAATACCGTATTTTTCGGACTATAAGTCGCAGTTTTTTTCTTAGTTTGGCCAGCTTATACTCAGGAGCGACTTATGTGTGAAATTATTAACATATCACCGTAAAATATCAAATAATATTATTTAGCTCATTCACGTAAGAGACTAGACGTATAAGATTTCATGGGATTTAGCGATTAGGAGTGACAGATTGTTTGGTAAACGTATAGCATGTTCTATATGTTATAGTTATTTGAATGACTCTTACCACAATATGTTACGTTAACATACCAGGCACCTTCTCAGTTGGTTATTTATGCCTCATATAACGTACACTTATTCAGCCTGTTGTTCACTATTCTTTATTTATTTTAAATTGCCTTTCAAATGTCTATTCTTGGTGTTGGCTTTTATCAAATACATTTCCCCCAAAAATGCGACTTATATATATGTTTTTTTCCTTCTTTATTATGCATTTTCGGCCGGTGCGACTTATACTCCGAAAAATACGGTACCATTGTCAAAAATATAGATTCAGCAAAAATAAATAAAATTGAAAGATGCAGGGGCCACATAGATACACTTTGTGTATCAAAGATGGGTCAATATAATGCTGTATGAGCCAGTGTTTCTTAACCATTCTTGGGCTGCCAAAAAATATCTGTTTCTCAGCTGTGGTCTATATAGGCTGCAGCGTTACTTAGTTGTTATGCACTTTTCCACCACTTGTTTTTTTTTTTATTATTATTTTCTGCTAAGTGGTGGGAATATACACAGGTAGTTCATCTAGTTCAGGGGTGTCAAACTCATTTTAGATCGGGGGCCACATGGAGAAAAATCTACTCCCAAGTGGGCCGGACTTTGTTTAAAAATAGAACAACCACATTCTGAAAATGTACAAATCATAATGTTGTTGGGTTTTTTTTTTTACACTTACATGTTGCGGTTAATAGTATTCTATCTACAGATGTCCGATAATGGCTTTTTTTGCCGATATCCGATATTACGATATTGTCCAACTCTTAATTACCGATATCAACCGATACCGATATATACAGTCGTGGAATTAACACATTATTATGCCTAATTTTGTTGTGATGCCCCGCTGGATGCATTAAACAATGTAACAAGGTTTTCCAAAATAAATCAACTCAAATTATGGAAAAAAAATGCCAACATGGCACTGCCATATTTATATTGAAGTCACAAAGTGCATTATTTTTTTTAACATGCCTCAAAACAGCAGCTTGGAATTTGGGACATGCTCTCCCTGAGAGAGCATGAGGAGGTTGAGGTGGGCGGGGTTGAGTTTGGGGGCGAGGGGGTGTATATTGTAGCGTCCCGGAAGAGTTAGTGCTGCAAGGGGTTCTGGGTATTTGTTCTGTCGTGTTACGGTGCGGATGTTCTCCCGAAATGTGTTTGTCATTCTTGTTTGGTGTGGGTTCACAGTGTGGCGCATATTTGTAGCAGTGTTAAAGTTGTTTATACGGCCACCCTCAGTGTGACCTGTATGGCTGTTGACCAATAATGCCTTGCATTCACTTCTGTGTGTGTGTGAAAAGCCGTAGACATTATGTGACTGGGCCGGCACGCAAAGGCAGTGCCTTTAAGGCATGCCTCCAAAATTGTTGTCTGGGAAAAATGCGGGAGAATGGTTGCACCGGGAGATTTTCGGGATGGGCACTGAAATTCAGGAGTCTCCCGGGAAAATCGGGAGGGTTGGCAAGTATGACTGGGAGACACAACTGCTCTGTACTTCTCCCTACGTCAGTGTACCACTCTGTACAGCGGCGTTTTAAAAAGTCATAAACTTACTTTTTGAAACCGATACCGATAATTTCCGATATTAAATTTTTTTCAAAGGATTTATCGGACATCTCTAATTCTATCTTTATTTGTCGTTATTTATACTTTCTGAATAAATGATGTGATAATGTTCATCAGTCAACTCATTGGTGTTAGTTTTCAATCTATCAAGATAAAAAATTACATCAAAATCAAATTACAAGATGTTATTTATGTAGTTTGATAATTTTCCTCGACTGGTTTATTTTATTTTTTTACATATTTTACAAAGATACAAAGAATTGCTATTGTGACATCTAGTGGACACATTTAGAACAGCAGTTTCTTTCATTCAAAAATTTCGGCTCATTTTTATACTCCGCAAACTCATCCCGCGGGCCGGATAAAACCTGTTCGCGGGCCGTAGGTTTGACACCCCTGATCTACTCAGTGGCCTAGTAGTTAGAGTAGGTCGTGAGTTCAAACCCCGGCCGAGTCATACCAAAGACTATAAAAATGGGACCCATTACCTCCCTGCTTGGCACTCAGCATCAAGGGTCGGAATTGGGGGTTAAATCACCAAAAAATTATTCCCGGGCGCGGCCACTGCTGCTGCTCACTGCTCCCCTCACCTCCCAGGGGATGATCAAGGGTGATGGGTCAAATGCAGAGAATAACTTCGCCACATTTAGTGTGTGTGTGACAATCATTGGTACTTTAACTTTAGTTAGTGGAGCAAACATGTGCACTTGATGATAGATTTTCTCATGTTCTGTGCTCATAAACATGTTCTAGTGACATAAATTAGTGTGGTAAAGTCATTAAAAAGACACTTTTACGTAATAGGCAACCTTTAAATATACCATTATTGCCCAGACCTTCACAAGCTGTGGTCCAGGTCGTAGTGCGTTGAGGCCGGGGCCAGGTAAATAACAGCTGGACCGTGAGCTCGGTCCCAGTGGGAGGACCGATGGGGTGCTGGGTGTGTTTACTGGAGACAGTTTTTGCTGTGGGTTCAGTCAACCTCTTCCAAAGGTTCCAGCGGGCGTTAAGTCCGGGCCCTGAAAACATTTGGCTCTGAATGGGGCCACCTTGTTTTTTATTTTCATAGGTCCGGTTATCTAATGTATCTCTTACTGCTCATTCAAACACGCGCATCACTGCTTTCAAAGCTATGTTACCAAGGAGAACTTGAACTTTTTAAACATATTTCAGGTGATTTGTTCATGCTTTTTCTGCCTTAACCTGTTACGTGTGTACAGGGGAAGAACACGGCACATACATTGTTTAGCTCTATGTTTATTTATATATATATATGCACAATATATATAAATAAGAAAATAGACTGTGAGAACTAATCCAAATAGTGTGTGGTGTGACTATGTGTGGAAATTAACTGTTGAGTGTTCACGGTAGTGTTGAGCGAGAGGCGGAAGTCCAAGAGGGGCAAGAAAGGAGAACAGGCAGGAAGTCTGGGGCAAAAGAGATCCAAGAAGCAGCCGGGGAACCAGAGGGAATACGGGGAGACGAGACACACAGCTCGTGACGCGGGGACGGAGGAATGCTGCTGAATGACGACAAGAAAAACACCAGACAAATGAACACGGAGGGGAAGAAAACACAGAGAGCGAGAGAGTGAGTGCATAGAGATAGGGTTTGTCGGCTTACTGTACGGGAACAGATCGCTACGTTCCGGCCCAGGATAGCAGGTTGCGCCGGCTTAAGAAGGCAGGAGAGCTCATCAGCGACAGGTGTGTAGATTGCTGATTGGTGATTGAATGCAGCCGCAGTGGTGCGCTCTTGGAGGTGCGCACCGCACAGATGAATGCGCACTGGGGTGCGCTCGGCCCGTGACATAACCAAAACTGACCAAAAATTAACTCAACAAAATCCTTCAATGTTATGATCTTTATATGTCCTGAAAGGGTCTCATTTATTAAAGTCTTAATAGTAAGTCTGTGGGGGTGGCGTGGCCTGCGGACCTGCAGCGAAGCGGGGTGTGTCAGGATCGGCTTCGAGATTAGTGACAGGTGCATAGATGACACAGCTGTGAGTGTTTGTCTGATCACCTGTCGCTCTGTTAAAGGCAGCAGTCGGGAAGGAGAGGAGGTTGCTGATGGTGGAGAACGAGCGAGATAAACTCTACACTGCAAAAAGTCAGTGTTCAAAAACAGGAAAAAAAAATACTAAAATGAGGGGTATTTTACTTGAACTAAGCAAAATGATCTGCCAATAGAACAAGAAAATTTGGCGTGTCAAGACTTTCCAAAACAAGTAAAATTAGCTAACCTCAATGAACCCAAAAATACCTTAAAATAAGTATATTCTCACTAATAAGTGCATTTTGCTCGGTATAAAAAAGAGACCTTTTTGCTCAATATGTTGAAAAATATTTTTAAATTAAGTAAGTGCTCGTGCCATTATCTTGACATAATGATATGCATGCATCATGATTTTTTTTCATACTTGAAGTAAGAAGTATTCACTTTAAAAAAGTAGTACTTGTGAGTGTTGATGACACAGCTTTGCAACAGTTGATATTCTAGTTTCAAGCATGTTTTACTCAATATAGGTCATCAAATCTCAGCAACAAGCTGTAATATCTTACTGAGATCATTTAGGACCAAAACCCTTTAAAACAAGTAAAACACTAACATAAAATCTGCTTAGTGAGAAGAATGATCTTATCAGACAGAAAATAAGCAAATATCACCCTTATTTGAGATATTTAATCTTACTTAGATTTCAGTTTTTGCAGGGTAACATGCCTGAAAAGCACAGATTATTGCAAAATAAATCATTGTTCGCAAAGATGAACACGGCTGTCATGTGCGTCATTGGTGGTCCAGAGAACCCGGAGAAGCAAGATCTCCATCTAGATCTACGTACTTAAAATCTATCCGTTGATATAAAGTTTTGTATGTTTTTTTAATGTTTTTTTTTTAAAAAAAACACATTTTTTTGCTACGGCAAAAACACACGCTATGCAATAAAATTTCATATAAGCCCTTTTATGAGTTTCTAAGGCATTGTTATTGGTCAACACATGGGACCTTATTGGGCAGGCAGCAAGCGCTATTGTATGTGACACGGAAGCTTTATCAAACTTTTTTCTGTTGGTTTTTTTTACCCTTTGCTTACATTATTTAAAGTGATGACAGCACGGGACATATTTTATGGTTTTACTTAGGGGTGTAACGGTACGTGTATTTGTATTGAACCGTTTCGGTACGGGGGTTCCGGTTCGGTTCGGAGGTGTACCGAACGAGTTTCCACACGGACATATTAAGTAGCGTAACGCACGTTGTGTAAACAATGCTCACTGAGGCACAACACCAACACATGATAGCAGCTAACGGGCTACGATAGACTGACCATACGTCCTTTTTTCACCGGACATGTCCTCTTTTGCGGAGCTGTCAGGGCGGAGTTTCTTAAATGCCTCAAATGTCCGGCATTTTGAGTTAGGGTTGCATGTATTTTCAATGTACGTTCAGGGCTAAGGGGTTAAAAACAAAACAAATTGTGCGCGCAGCAGCATTCTTGAGGGAGGGGCAGAGACAGAGAGAGAGAGAGAATTATGATAAACGCGCATGCGTCGCCCGGCTCTGCTTTTTATCTATGGATTTATCAGATTTAATTTTTTATTATCTATAGCAGGGGTGTCAAAAGTGTGCCATTTGCAGCTAATGTTTTAAAGGCCCACGGCACATTCTAAAAAGTACAATTAAAATAAACAAAAACATAACAAAAGTGAAATAAAAAAGCTTAAAGGTTAAATGTAATTTTGAAAAAGTTGCAATGTTGACTAGTAAAACAAAGCTGTTTTTTTTTCTTTCAAACTGTCATTGCTCAAAACATAATATTGAATCAAAATCAATGTTATTATGAATTATTGACCTATCCAAGGTTCCCATTACTTCACATCAAATATTCCACTAAGAAAAATATTTTTTGGTGGAAGTCTTTGCAAATTTGGTAAATAAATAACCCAAAAATGTATATTTTGTTATTTTCTTACCGAGGTACGTACCGAACCGAAATTTTTGTGTACCGTTACACCCCTAGTTTTACTGCATTTTTTTCCTTTGCCTCCCACTCGTGTTTATATTTTTCTCGCCTCACTTTGCAGAGGTCTTGTCGTATTGCTCAAGCCCCGTGAGTAACAATCAACATAAATAGGACGTTTGTGACACCGACGCTACTTTAAAACCTGCATGACTTTGGTCATTGTTCAAAAGAAAGAACGCAGATGACACACACGTGGTGTCAGAGGAACTGGCAGCTGCCGGCGTGATGGACAGATGGCCGATCAGAGGAAGGCCGAGACAATGGCGGCTTTTATTTCCTCTGTGCGCATTCCGCTGGAAGAAAGGCCCGAAAGTGACCGGTTCACCGTGTCTGGGTCGCGGTACTTCCCGTAGTTGTCGTCATTTCGTACACCAGATATGGAAAGTATCTTTTTTTCCCCCCCGTTACGTCAGCATTGTGACATACTTTCATGTTTTCTATTTGCACGATCAGTGTATGCCACTCCTAAAAACAGCAGAGTGCATCTGTCTTATAGAGGATCTTTGATTCGCACAGTGAGTTCGTTTCACGTCATGCTTTTCTGACTTTATACACAGTACAGGCCAAAAGTTTTCCAACAGTCTTGAAGGAGTTCCTAGAGGTGTTTAGCACTTGTTGGCCCCGTTGCCTAATCAGAGCAAAGGGTGGCTATTTTGAAGAAACTAGAATATTTAACTTATTTAACTTACAGTACAGGCCAAAAGTTTGGACACACTTTCTCCTCATTCAATGCGTTTTCTTTATTTTCATGACTATTTACATTGTAGCTTGTCACTGAAGGCATCAAAACTATGAATGAGCACATGCGGAGTTATGTGCTTAACAAAAAAAGGTGAAATAACTGAAAAAACGTTTTATTTTCTAGTTTCTTCAAAATAGCCACCCTTTGCTCTGATTACTTTTTTGCACACTCTTGGCATTCTCTCGATGAGCTTCAAGAGGTAGTCACCCTGAAATGGTTTTCCAACAGTCTTGAAGGAGTTCCTAGAGGTGTTTAGAACTTGTTGGCCCTGTTGCCTAATCAGAGCAAAGGGTGGCTATTTTGAAGAAACTATGATATTTAACTTATTTAACTTACAGTACAGGCCAAAAGTTTGGACACACTTTCTCCTCATTCAATGGGTTTTCTTTATTTTCATGACTATTTACATTGTAGATTGTCACTGAAGGTATCAAAACTATGAATGAGCACATGTGGAGTTATGTGCTTAACAAAAAAAGGTGAAATAACTGAAAAAACATTTTATTTTCTAGTTTCTTCAAAATAGCCACACTTTGCTCTGATTACTTTTTTGCACACTCTTGGCATTCTCTCGATGAGCTTCAAGAGGTAGTCACCTAAAATGGTTTTCCAACAGTCTTGAAGGGGTTCCTAGAGGTGTTTAGCACTTGTTGGCCCCGTTGCCTAATCAGAGCAAAGGGTGGCTATTTTGAAGAAACTAAAATATTTAACTTATTTAACTTACAGTACAGGCCAAAAGTTTGGACACACTTTCTCCTCATTCAATGCGTTTTCTTTATTTTCATGACTATTTACCGTACATTGTAGATTATCACTGAAGGCATCAAAACTATGAATGAACACATGTGGAGTTATGTACTTAACAAAAAAAGGTGAAATAACTGAAAAAACATTTTATTTTCTAGTTTCTTCAAAATAGCCACACTTTGCTCTGATTACTTTTTTGCACACTCTTGGCATTCTCTCGATGAGCTTCAAGAGGTAGTCACCCTGAAATGGTTTTCCAACAGTCTTGAAGGAGTTCCTAGAGGTGTTTAGCACTTGTTGGCCCAGTTGCCTAATCAGAGCAAAGGGTGGCTATTTTGAAGAAACTAGAATATTTAACTTATTTAACTTACAGTACAGGCCAAAAGTTTGGACAGACTTTCTCCTCATTCAATGCGTTTTCTTTAATTTCATGACTATTTACATTGTAGATTGTCACTGAAGGCATCAAAACTATGAATGAACACATGTGGAGTTATGTGCTTAACAAAAAAAGGTGAAATAACTGAAAACATGTTTTATTTTGTAGTTTCTTCAAAATAGCCACCCTTTGCTCTGATTACTTTTTTGCACACTCTTGGCATTCTCTCGATGAGCATCAAGAGGTAGTCACCCTGAAATGGTTTTCCAACAGTCTTGAAGAAGTTCCTAGAGGTGTTTAGCACTTGTTGGCCCTGTTGCCTAATCAGAGCAAAGGGTGGCTATTTTGAAGAAACTAGAATATTTAACTTATTTAACTTACAGTACAGGCCAAAAGTTTTGACACACTTTCTCCTTATTCAATGCGTTTTCTTTATTTTCATGACTATTTACATTGTAGATTGTCACTGAAGGCATCAAAACTATGAATGAACACATGTGGAGTTATGTACTTAACAAAAAAAGGTGAAATAACCGAAAACATGTTTTATATTCTAGTGTCTTCAAAATAGCCACCCTTTGCTCTGATTACTGCTTTGCACACTCTTGGCATTCTCTTGATGAGCTAACTCCTTCAAGGCTGTTGGAAAACCATTTCAGGTGACTACCTCTTGAATCTCATCATGTTTCATCGCGCAAAACGGGAGGCTCCCACGGATTGTGGGGCCCTGCACTTATCTGTGTTTAGGGAGGAGCGGCCCCCGTGTCCCTCACTAGTTGTCAACCAATATCTTCTTAAACGACTTAAAGATGCAATTTGCAATGTTTTCTTTATTTAAGTATTTTCCAGACTATAAGGCGCACTTAAAATCCTTCTTTTTTCTCGAAACGCGACAGTGTGCCTTATAATCTGGTGCACATAATGTATGGCATAATTTTGGTTGTGCTTACCAACCTCGAAGCAATTTTATTTGGTACATGGTGTAATGATAAGTGTGACCAGTAGATGGCAGTCAAACATAAGAGACACGTGTAGACTGCACTATGATGGCAATATGACTCAAGTAAACAACACCAACATTTTATATGTTCCATTGAAAATATAGAACATTACACACGGCGCTCAAAAATCTGTCAAAATGTTTTAGTATGACTTTGGTAAGCTATGACGCCGCACCACTTGATGGATTGTACTGTGCTTCAACATATGAGTATTATTATGGTGTGTGTATAAGGTAAGACATATTATCTGGCGTTTTGTTTGGCAATATTATGTAAAAGCAACTTTTCTTACCTTCTGGTACCTGCTGATCTCTATTTGGCATCTGCATAAATCCTGAAAATTTGTGCGCGTCCGCCTTTGTAGTCCATGCTGTAGTCGATAATCTTCTTCTTTTTCTCTATCTTCTTGTCATGTGACATTCATCATCCGCTGTTGCCATTTCTAATATAAAGTAGTGTAAAGTTCTTACTTATATCTGTCAGTAAACTCGCCATGAAAGCGCTAAAACATACCGGTGTAGTGAGTCTACATTATTCACCCAAGGAACTTTAGTTAATAGAGAGTTCCGGTCAGACGGTTTTTCACGGGACACATTTCCGGCCTTGTTGTTGTTTCCGGATGAGAAGATGCGGCTCCGTAATTGATTTATTGATGGAATGTCATTAAAACGGTTAGCTCCATCTTTTGACACTTCTTCCACCCCGTCCTTGCACGCTACACCGCTACAACAAAGATGACGGGGAGAAGACGCTGTCGAAGGTGAGCCACGTAAATAAGACCGCCCACAGTACGGCGCATTCTGGAGCGACTGTCAGAAAGCGGCTTGAAGATGATCTGTAAAACATAATCTATGCAACATTTTGACCAAATAACCACCATTACATGTTATGTAGACCACAAGGAAGTGTTTTACATTTAGAAAAAAAAATTAAAAAATTACCCCTTTATTGCGCTCTATAATCCGGTGCGCCTTATATATGAAAAAATATCAAAATTGTCACCTCAGTGCGCATTCATCTGTGCGCTGCGCTGGGCGCACATCCAAGAGCGTGCCAGGTGCGCACTCAATCTGCATTCAATCATCAGCAATCAACGCACCTGTCGCTGATGAGAAGACCTGCCTTCTTAAGCCAGAGCAACCTACTATCCTGTGCCAGAACGTAGCTTCCTGTTCCTGTACAGTAAGCCGAAATTCTACAAGCTATATGCATACTCTCTCTGTGTTTCTCCCCCTCCGTGTTGATTGGTCTTGTGTCCCCCTTGACGAGCTGTGTGTCTCGTCTCCCTGTGTTCCCCCCTGGTTCTCTGGCTGCCCCCATTTGGATCTCGACCTCCCGCCTGGACACGGACTTTGACGCCTCTCTATTGCTCCCGACTTCCTGCCTGCTCACGGACCTCCGAGCCGGCCTCGCCCCTTTTTGCACTTCCGCCTCTCGCTCAACACTACTGGTAACACTCAACAAATTCCCACACATAGTCACATTTGGGTTTGATCAGACTTCATATTATTGTATATAAATAAATATAGAGTGTGTCCTCAGTACAACCCGTAACAGAAAATAGACCATTCATCGGCAGTGCGCCCTTTGGTCCCGCTAATGACGGTGTTTATTTTTGGTTTAAGTTCAATGAAAAATTCTAAAACTCCATCCATCCATTTCCTACCGCTTGTCCCTTTCGGTGTCGCTGTCATGTCTGTGTAATCATGTTTTGTTTTAGTCATGTTTTGTTTAGTTATTGGACTCTTTAGTTTCTGGCTTTTCACTCCCTTGTCTTGTTTCCATGATTACCCATTAGTTTCACCTGTTCCACGTTTGGACTCATTGTGCACTCTTGTTTGTCACCATAGCAACCCATTAGTTTTCACCTGTCACGTCACGCACCTGTTTCACGTTTTGAGTCACGCACCTGTTTTCGTTAATCATGTCTGTAGTATTTAAGTTCATTGTTTTCAGTTTGTCTGTCTGGTGACATCCCACAATTATGCTCGGCACATTTCTGACACTTGATTTCATGTCCATCGTTCATGCTGCTCCTTTTAGTCCATGCCAAGTAAGTTTTGTTTATTAATGCTATAGTCTTTTGGTTTCATAGTTTGTTCTCCGCCACTGTGCGCGCTTTTCGTTTGTATTTTTTTTTTGCTATAGTCTTTTGGTTTCATAGTTTGTTCTCCGCCACTGTGCGCGCTTTTCGTTTGTACTTTATTTTGATATATTAAATAAATCATGTATTTACATTCCCGTCTCGCCCGAGCCAACTTTCCGTTGCTTTCCGTAAAAGCAAACACCCAGGACCAAGTCATGACAGTCGCGGAGGGTGCTGAAGCCTATGTCAGCTGCTTTGGGCGGAAGGCGGGCGGTACACCCTGGACAAGTTGCCACCTTTTCGCAGGGCCACTCATTGGACCAAAATGTGGTGTCATGTCATCCTTGGCTTATGTCACCCCTCCACAAAGTTTTGAATACATTTTTAAAATACTTTTTTTTAATGTTGTGCTGGAAACTAAGAAGCACAATCACAAAATATTCTTCGAGTGAAGCCAAAAACATGTCCTGATAGTTTTTGTGCTAAATCTTGCAAAAATTTGCACAATGCAATATTTCCACTAGGATTTCCGTCGTTCTCCATCCCGTGTTTACTTCCCTGTCCTCTTATTTTACAGACAACGTGAAAGCAATACCCCCCGAGGACGTGCTTTTATTCTGGAAGGTCAGCAATGCCAAGACCAGCCGGTACCAGTGGCCCAGCATCCTCCCTCCCTCCCTCCCTACCCCCGCCCCTCCAGGGGTGCCCTTATGGTGCTGGGATGTCAGCGAGGCCCTCCCGCTTCCTTGTGAGTTCCAACACGCCGGCGCTCGTGTTACAGAGTACACAGGGAGACAATGGCGCACCGTCGCACACATCCACCCGCGCCGTCCCACAAACAAGACAGCGCACCGACACCTGCACCTCACCTTTTGAGGGGAAACTGTGACATGTGACATATTTCTTTCCTGCAGATCAGCAGATGTTGTGAAGTGTGCGCGACCTGTTTTGGTAACCTTGGGACACAGAAGACGTTCGCCATGTCAACAGCAGGTGATGGCCTCCAGGCTCCTTCTTTCATTTGGGGTAGCGACTGACGAACCGTTGTATACACAAATATACAATTCATACTTGCCAACCCTCCCGGATTTTCCGGGAGACTCCCGAAATTCAGGGCCTCTCCCGAAAACCTCCCGGGACAAATTTTCTCCCGAAAATCTCCCGAAATTCAGGCGGACCTGAGTGACGTGTCGACAGCCTGTTTTCACGTCCGCTTTCCCACAATATAAACAGCGTGCCTGCTCAATCACGTTATAACTGTAGAATGATGGAGGGCGAGTTCTTGGTTTCTTATGTGGGTTTATTGTTAGGCAGTTTCATTAACGTCCTCCCAGCACGGTAACAACACACAACTACAGCAGTCAGGTTTTCATCTACCGTAAAGCAGTTTGTCTGTCGTAAACAGCAATGTTGTGACACTCTTAAACAGGACAATACTGCCATCTTCTGTACATGCATATGTGACAATAACATCTAGGGCTTTTAGAGAGTGCAGTGCACAACTGCGCACACAACAAGGAGACGAAGCAGAATGCATCATCAGAGAGGGTGTTCAGCATGGTTAGAAAAATAGTGACAGAGAATAGAACAAGGATGGACAATTCAACCCTTAACTCAACAATGAGTAGATGAGTGTTATGTGTGTGTATATGTGTAAATAAATGAACACTGAAATTCAAGTATTTCTCTTATTGATATATATATATATATATATATATATATATATATATATATATATATATATATATATATATATATATATATATATATATATATATATATATGAAATACTTGACTTGGTGAATTCTAGCTGTAAATTTACTCCTCCCCTCTTAACCACGCCCCCAACCACACCTCCCGAAATCGGAGGTCTCAAGGTTGGCAAGTATGATACAATTCAATATGAAAATTAGTACAACTATAAATATATTTGCAATCCAAATGATAAGTTTACTGAATTGTATGTTCTACCATCCATAAAGGGACAGCACATTTTAAATTAGACCTGGGCAAAATACGGCCTTATTTGTAGTTTTTGTGTGCCAGTGAGAGCGATACACACTGCAAAAAGTCAGTGTTCAAAAACAAGGAAAAAAAAAATACAAAAATGAGGGGTATTTTATTTGAACTAAGCAAAATTATCTGCAAATAGAACAAAAAATTTGGCTTGTCAAGACTTTCCAAAACAAGTAAAATTGGCTAACCTCAATGAACCCAAAAATACCTTTAAAATAAGTATATTCTCACCAATAACAAGTGCACTTTTCTTGGTAGAAAGAAAAAGAGACCTTTTTGCTCAATATGTTGAAAAATGTTCTTAAATGAAGTAAATGCTAGTGCCATTATCTTGACATAATGATATGCGCTCGGCATTACATTTCTTGAAACCAGCAAACTTACACTAAAAACTAGTTTATTGTTCTTAATGGAAAGGCAACAAGGCAACCACTTGTTACTCTCGGGGTCTCAGGCAAATCATATGGTCTAAAAATGCATTTTTCCATCGACAACATGACATCATCGCGCCAAGTGCGTGCTCTTTCAGTCAATTAGTGCGCATATATACAGAAAATAAGCAAATATCACCCTTATTTGAGATATTTAATCTTACTTAGATTTCACTTTTTGCAGTGCAAACCCCCTCAGGGCCATGACTGAGGTGTCACTCAACTAGTTGTAAGTCCATGTATCATCTCAAAAGTTATGAAAGTAGTTACTTATTGCTGCTTTAGGTGGCCTGGGAATAATGTGTGCCAATACGGCATTTCAGTTCAGTTTCAGTTTCAGTTGATTTGGAACATGCATACGATGCAATGTAATGCATCACATATTTCCAGTGGTTTCGTTACAGCACGTCCGAAAAGGGGTAGGAAGAAGCAGAGCTTATTTAATCCTACCCCTTTTCATACTATAGCAATTTTATCCCATTTCCAGGTGGCCTGGGAATAATGTGTGCCAATACGGCATTTCAGTTCAGTTCAGTTCCAGTTTCAGTTTATTTGGAACATGCATACGATACAATGTGATGCATCACATATTTCCAGTTGTTTTATTACAGCACGTCTTAAAAGGAGTAGGAAGAGGCAGAGCTTATTTAATTCTACCCCTTTTCATACTATAGCAATTTTATCCAATTTCCTTGTTCTCTGTAACAAACCAGTGAATAAATAACTTTTTAATAATTAATATACCGTAGTGATCGTGATGGAAAACAGAACATTATTCCTTTTTTTTTTTTTTTTTTTTTTTAAATCTTTTTATCCTTTTTTTTAATCTTTATCTCAAACAACAACAAAAAGTTTAAGATGTTCATCATAATTCTTGTTCTGTGTACTTTGTGAACACTTGTAGTTTGAACAGTCTCTTAAACTGAATCATATCGGTGCTTTGTTGGATTTCTTTGCTTAATCCATTCCATAATTTAATTCCACATACTGATATGCTAAAGGTTTTAAGTGTTGTGCGTGCATACAAATGTTTTAAATTAGATTTTCCTCTAAGGTTATGTTTCTCCTCTTTTGTTGAGAAGAGTTGTTGTACATTCTTGGGTAGCAGGTTATAGTTTGCTTTATACATCATTTTAGATGTTTGCAAATGCACCAAATCGTTGAATTTCAATATTTGTGATTGAATAAATAAAGTGTTGGATTGATCTCTATATCCAACATTATGTATTATTCTAATTGATCTTTTTTGGAACACAGTTAGTGACTGAAGCGCACATTTGTCGTTGTTTCCCCATATTTCTACACAATAACTCATCTTTATTGTGTGAATGCTATATACTACAGAGTGGCCTGAGATCGGTAGGTTGTGAGTTCAAACCCCGGCCGAGTCATACCAAAGACTATAAAAATGGGACCCTTTACCTCCCTGCTTGACACTCAGCATCAAGGGTTGGAATTGGGGGTTAAATCATCATTTTCTCACAATGTGTCGACTTTTTTCTTATAAAATTGGGAACAATGGCTCATATTCTTTCTGTTTCTGTAATATTGCAATGTTTTCTTGTAAAATTATTACTTTATGTAAAATTATTACTTTTTATGCAAAATGGTGACATTTGTCATATCAAATTCTGGCTTTTATAACAATATGTGCCAATGTGTTTGTTGTTCTTGTAAAATAGTGAAATTTTTTGAGTAAAATTTTGAGAATTTTGCCAAGTAAAATTCCGATTATTATAATAATGTTGCCAAAATTTGAAGGTTTCCTTATAAAATTGGGAACAATGGCTCATATTCTTTCTGTTTCTGTAGTATTGCAATGTTTTCTCGTAAAATTATTACTTTATGTAAAATTATTATCTTTTATGCAAAATGGTGACATTTGTCATATACAATTCTGACTTGTATCACAATATTGCCATTGCTCTTGTAAAATAGTGACATTATTTGAGTAAAATCATGACTTCTGTCAGAGTTTTGCCATGTAAAATTCCGAATATTATTATAATATTGCCAACATTTTTAAGTCTTCTTATAAAATTGTGACTTTTGTCGAGTAAAATTAGGACTCTTTTCATAAAATTGCCAAAATGCTAAGCTTTTCTTTTAAATTTGTGACTGTTATTGAGTAAAATGTGTTTGTTGTTCTTGTAAAATAGTGACATTTTTTTGAGTAAAATGTGTTTGTTCTTGTAAAATAGTGACATTTTTTTGAGTAAAATTTTGAGAATTTTGCCAAGTAAAATTCCGATTATTATTATAATATTGCCAACATTTTGGAGTCTTCTTATAAAATTGTGACTTTTGTCGAGTAAAATTAGGACTCTTTTCATAAAATTGCCAAAATGCTAAGCTTTTCTTTTGAAATTGTGACTGTTACTGAGTAAAATGTGTTTGTTGTTCTTGTAAAATAGTGACATTTTTTTGAGTAACATTTTGAGAATTTTGCCAAGTAAAATTCCGATTATTATTATAATATTGCCAACATTTTAAAGTCTTCTTCTAAAATTGTGACTTTTGTCGAGTAAAATTAGGACTCTTTTCATAAAATTGCCAAAATGCTAAGCTTTTCTTTTAAAATTGTGACTGTTATTGAGTAAAATGTGTTTGTTGTTCTTGTAAAATAATGACATTTTTTTGAGTAGAATTTTGAGAATTTTGCCAAGTAAAATTCCGATTATTATTATAATATTGCCAACATTTTAAAGTCTTCTTATAAAATTGTGACTTTTGTCTAGTAAAATTAGGACTCTTTTCATAAAATTGCCAAAATGCTAAGCTTTTCTTTTAAAATTGTGACTGTTATTGAGTAAAATGTGTTTGTTCTTGTAAAATAGTGACATTTTTTTGAGTAAAATGTTGAGAATTTTGCCAAGTAAAATTCCGATTATTATTATAATATTGCCAACATTTTAAAGACTTCTTATAAAATTGTGACTTTTGTTGAGTAAAATTAGGACTCTTTTCATAAAATTGCCAAAATGCTAAGCTTTTCTTTTAAAATTGTGACTGTTATTGTGTAAAATGTGTTTTGTTGTTCTTGTAAAATAATGACATTTTTTTGAGTAAAATTTTGACAATTTTGCCAAGTAAAATTCCGATTATTATTATAATGTTGCCAAAATTGTAAAGTTTTCTTATAAAATTGTGACTTTTGTCAAGTAAAAGTACGACTCTTTTCATAAAACTGCCCAGAATTTTAGCTTTTCTTGTAAAATTCCAACTTTTATCATAATATTACACAGATGTTCAGTTTTTCTTGCGCTGAGTAAAATTGCGACTTTTATTATAAAAATGCCAAAATTCTAAGTTTTACTTGTGAAATGGTGACCTTCTTATTGTGAAATTCCAACTAATTTTTCCCCACAAGCTTTTTTATATTTGCATAGTATGTACCGTATTTTTCGGACTATAAGTCGCAGTTTTTTTCATAGTTTGGCCGGGGGTGCGACTTATACTCAGGAGCGACTTATGTGTGAAATCATTAACACGTTACCGTAAAATATCAAATAATATTATTTAGCTCATTCACGTAAAAGACTAGACGTATAAGATTTCATGGGATTTAGCGATTAGGAGTGACAGATTGTTTGGTAAACGTATAGCATGTTCTATATGTTATAGTTATTTGAATGACTCTTACCGTAATATGTTACGTTAACATACCAGGCACGTTCTCAGTTGGTTATTTATGCCTCATATAACGTACACTTATTCAGCCTGTTGTTCACTATTCTTTATTTATTTTAAATTGCCTTTCAAATGTCTATTCTTAGTGTTGGGTTTTATCAAATAAATTTCCCCCAAAATGCGACTTATATATGTTTTTTTCCTTCTTTATTATGCATTTTCGGCAGGTGCGACTTATACTCCGAAAAATACGGTATATATTAATGTTGTCGGTTTTCGGAGGTCTCAAGAAAGTAACAAATACAAGAATGTGTGTGTGTGTGTGTGTGTGTGTTCTTGTATTTCTACCCTTCTTGAGACATCAACAAGGAAAAGTACCGTATTTTCCGCACTATTAGCCGCACCTAAAAACCACAAATTTTCTCAAAATCTGACAGTGCGGCTTATAACCCGGTGCGCTTTATATATGGATTAATATTAAGATTCATTTTCATAAAGTTCAGGTCTCGCAACTACGGTAAACAGCCCCCATCTTTTTTCCCCGTAGAAGAGGAAGCGCTTCTTCTTCTACGGTAAGCAACCGCCAAGGTAAGCACCCGCCCCCGTAGAAGAGGAAGCGCTTCTTCTTCTACGGTAAGCAACCGCCAAGGTAAGCACCCGCCCCCGTAGAAGAAGAAGCGCGCGGATATTACGTTTCATTTCATTTGTGTGTTTACATCTGTAAAGACCACAAAATGGCTCCTATTAAGAGACACGCGTACAACGCAGAATTCAAACTCAAGGCAATAAGTCACGCAGTAGAACATGGAAATAGAGCAGCAGCGAGAGAATTGAACATAAATGAATCAATGGTGCGTAGGTAGAGGAAGCAACAAGATGACCTGCGCCACTAAGACAGGGAGACAGCGCCGGACGACATACGCCAACATCTGCCAGTGGATCAGTCTCAACTGTGGTCCGAGCTTTCCGGAAGGCAGGATTCACGGAACTGCTGGACAACAACAGCGACACTGACTCTGATGACTTCCACCAGACGGAGCCGGCCATTTTGGATGCCGTATTCGCATAACTTTTTAATTCAGACACTGAAGAAGAATTCGAGGGATTTATGGATGAGGAATAACTTCAGAAAGTGAGCTTTAAATGTTTATTTTGTGTGTTGTGTGACATTAACGTTCGAGCAACGTTGAGTTATTGATGTTGCTCTGCACTAATTTGAGTGTTACTATTTTTGTGATTGCACATTTGCACATTACATTTTGGGGGTGAACAGAGTTGTTAGAACGCTGGTTTGTAATATATTATTAAAGTTTGACTGACCTATCTGACTGTTTTTTTGACATTCCCTTTAGCGCAGCGTAGGCGCGGCTTATAACCCGGGGCGGCTTATAGGTGGACAAAGTTTTGAAATATGCCGTTCATTGAAGGCGCGGCTTATAACCCAGGGCGGCTTATGGTGCGGAAAATACGGTACCTTCCATATGAGGACCGGTGAACAAGTTAGGACATAAATAATGGTCCCAATACGGAAAAGCATTGCATCTGATAGAGAATGTCTCATTTGCACCCCTGGTGGTGAAATCTATCAAAATTAGGGTGGTCCCAAAAAAGGGTGATGGGTCAAATGCAGAGAATAATTTCGCCACATCTAGTGTGTGTGACAATCATTGGTACTTTAACTTATATTATTCTTCTTATTCCGTCAAAGTTTGACGCTTTTCATCGCCCACAGTGTTCATTCCATCAGAACCGTTCCAGTATCAAAAAAGGTTCCATATTTCATAATGGTTGTAGAGCGTGAGTATACCAGCGAAGTACTTCTCCGACTCCACACCCATTCTCTCCTTCTTTTTGCACCCCCGTGTCTCAGGAATGTGGGGCGCGATTGCTTTAATTTCATAAAGCTCCACGGCTTCCTTTGGTTCAATTTTCACCAACGCCGTAAAAGAGAAGAAGCGGTTGTAAGGTCAGCGAGCAGCCATCTGGTTTCGCCATCGCCACTGCTTTAATGACCAGGTAGTAAAAGTTCAATTTGAGAGAAATTACAACAGATGTTCCGCGCAGAGAACACACTCGGGTGGAAACCCCAGCCTGCCGCCCGCTTTGATATACGGCGTAATATTACTAATGTTTCCCCGTTTTATGGTATATTAAAGCTACAGTACAGCGCGGAGGGCTCCCCTAGTGTGAGATAGGGAGGTTGTAATGAGGTACTAACGTTCAACAGTACTTTAGACCACAGACACGGTGATTCATCCGTTGCAGATTTGTGCCAGTCGCCATGGTCTGGCCCCGCGTTTTTACCACCCTATCAAATGTTCTCGTTTCTAAAAAGGCCAAACTTTTATTACCTGTCTGACAACAACGTGCAATATTTATAGTTGTGTATTTGGGGTAAAAAATATTTTTTGCAAACCAGTAATTATAGTCTGTTGTTGTTGAGTGTCGGTGCTGTCTAGAGCTCTGCAGAGTAACCGTGTAATACTCTTCCATATCAGTAGGTAGCAGCCGGTAGCTAATTGTTTTTTTGATGTCGGAAACAGCGGGAAGCAGTGTGCAGGTAAAAAGGTGTCTAATGCCTAAACAAAAAATAAACAAAAGCTGAGTGCCCCTAAGAAAAGGCATTGAAGCTTAGGGAAGGCTATGCAGAACAAAATTAAAACTGAACTGGCTACAAAGTAAACAAAAACAGAATGCTGGACGACAGCAAAGACTTACTGTGGAGCAAGGATGGCGTGACAATCAACGTTGTCCCCACAAAGAAGGATAAAAACAACTGAAATATTCTTGATTGCTAAAACAAAGTAGATGCGGGAAATATCGCTCAAAGGAAGACCTGAAACTGCTACAGGAAAATACCAAAAAAAGAGAAAAAGCCACCAAAATAGGAGCGCAAGACAAGAACTAAAACACTACACACAGGAAAACAGCAAAAAACTCCAAATAAGTCAGGGTGTGATGTGACAGGTGGTGACAGTACACCTACTTTGAGACAAGAGCTATATTGATGCATACTTGGTTATGGTTTAAAGTCATATCCAACAATTGCGACAACGACTTTTAACTGTCAACTGAGTTTCGTTTTTTAATGATTTTCAACACAAAAAATGTGCCTTGGCTCAAAAAAGGTTAGCACTAAACGCATCAGTGGTCAAAACCAAAGAACTGGGACTTGTAAAAAAAAAAACGAGGCAGAGATGGACACCACTCAAAATCAATAGGCTTCTGGTTGAATACTTGCCAAAAATAATGACGCAAAGTACAAAACATGCAATGATTGGACACTGCCATTCAAAACAAATAGGGTTCTTGCACAAAACCATCCAGTTTGACTTTACCATTAACGTTTAACATTTTGGCCATTGATGAACGACTATACCAGGGTACGCTCGAGGGATATCGGTGAACAAAATGGAGCAAGGGGGTCAAGTGACCTTTGACACCCTGCTCGCCCAAACATCTTGCGTCACTGAAGATCAATAGGCTGCATGGCCTGAGACAACCGGGAGCGTTAAGAATGGTGAAAATCCTTCAAAATCAATAGGTGAGCCGCTGTTTACATTCAGAGAGATACAAAAACCCCCTGCAAGTTTGACAATGAGTCGCTGATTACCAATGTGCACAAAGGAAACACTATCCTTTCACTTCCTGTCGTTTTGAAGGACAGCAGTGAAAAGTCAACGAGTCACCCGTCGAGTTCACCGCTGAACCGTGAGAAAAGTGTTTGCTCCGCTGACACATTTCTCCGCCAACGCAGGAACCAACAGCAACGTGCAGCATTAAACCTTTAGAGGAATGCTCTGCGCGGAAATATCCGATAGAGCGGCCTGAGGGCAAGTATTAATATGCTCATCTGTGCTCTTTTTCTCATGTCGGACACTTTTTACCTGTGTGACGCTGTCGTCATCTGCAACACACAATCACTACACAACTTCAATCATATTTGTGTTGCCTCTTATGAGTTGTGCTAGAAAAAAAAAAAAAAAATCTATGTATATATATATAAATATGTATGTATATATATGTATGTTTATATATGTACGTACGTACGTCTATATATCAGAGGTGGGACCAAGTCATTGTTTTGCAAGTCACAAGTAAGTCTCAAGTCTTTGCCCTCAAGTCCGAGTCAAGTCCCGAGTCAAGACAGGCAAGCCCCGAGTCAAGTCCAAAGTCAAGACTGGAAAGTCTCAAGTCAAGTCCTAAGTCCTGCATTTTGAGTTTCGAGTCCTTTCAAGTCCTTTTAACCACAGACTAATATATTAACACAGATTGTGTATGCTTTTCAAACGCTGTATTTATTTATTAAAACAAGTGCATTTTAAATTGCAGGAAAGAAAATTGTGCTGACATTGCACTTTATAATAGCACTGTTAACCAGTCATTTTAAACATTAACTCATTCCTTTACAGAACAAACACATTGAAAAATAAAGTGCAAATGTACTTATTTGTACAAAAGTGTTAACATTGAAAAAACATGACATATACGTGAACATAACAAAAAAGTTGTACTTTTTATGTGTCAGGGCCCTATGCTGCATTGCATTTGCAAAAGACCAAATTAGCCAAGAGTCTGTCAGTCATTTGTGCACGATGGGGGCGTAGTATGATGCCACCATGGCTGAAAACTCGCTCCACTGGAGCACTGGAGGCAGGCACTGCCAAGACTCTCATGGCCACTCGGAACAGTGAAGGAAGAGTCTTCATGTTCAATGCCCAGAACAAAAGGGGGGAGAGAGTTGTTTTGGGTTAGTGCACTACTTGTAAGTGTATCTTGTGTTTTTTATGTTGATT